>NW_006941810.1:0-1276 GCF_000298275.1 Orycteropus afer afer | reverse complement strand
TCCATCCTTCTGGCTAGCAGTCAAGTGCCCTAGACACCATGCTACCAGAGCTCCCTGGAATCCGAATGAGAATGCTATCACTTTAAAATCCAAAATGGTTGCCACTTGTAAAGATTCAAAATGGCTGCACCCTTGGTCACTTTAAATATTCAAAATGGCCACCACTTGTAAAGATTCAAAATGGCTGCACCCTCGGTCACTTTAAATATCCAAAATGGCCACCCCTTGTAAACATTCAAAATGGCTGCACCCTTAGTCACTTTAAATATCCAAAATGGCTGTGTCCTCCAGACAGCAGAAAGTGATCAGCTCAGGTTGTCTCCCTCCTTGCTGTTTCCCTTCCTAGTCATAGGCCACCAGCGCAGTCGTCCATGCAGTCCTTGGTGACTAGGGCTGATCTTTAGGTCAATTCTCAGGTCCCGACACCACTTGGAAATGTTCAGTCTGTTGGTCCAGTCAGAGTAGTTGACAGTCCACAGCTCCGACCTCTGTACTCACTGTTTTCATTCAGGTTTTTCCACTAGTTGGTGCCTAATCTACTTCAGTATAGTTCCTTTCAGAGCTCAGGGCTCCAGTATTATGTTCTGTATCTCTGCCAATTGGTGTTTCTTTTCTTTGTTGAAGAGGGTCTGTGTCACTTGTCTGCCTAGTCCTCCATCTTACCGGAAGTCCCACCCTCCTCATTTCTAATGGACAGTCTGGCTATACATCTCACAAGACAGATTTGTTCATTCTTCTGGCATTCCATGATATATTCAATATTCTTTGCCCACACCATAATTCAAAGGCATAAATTCTTGGGTCTTCCTTTTTCATTGTCCAGCTTTTGCATGCATATGAGGTGATTTAAAAATACCATGGCTTGAGTCAGGTCCACCTTAGTCCTCAAAGTGACATCTTTGCTTTGTAATACTTTAAAAAGGTCTTTTGTAGCAGGTTGGCCCAATACAATGTGTTATTTTATTTCTTCCATGGGCATTGATTATGGATGCAAATAAAATGAAATCCTTGACAACTTTAATCTTTTTTCTGTGTTTCATGATGTTTCATGATCCAGTTGTAAGGATTTTTGTTTTCTTTATGTTGAAATGTAATCCATAAATAAGCTGCAATCTTTGACCTTTATTAGTAAGTGCTTCAAGTCATCTTCACTTTCAGCAAGTAAGGTTGTGTCATCTGCATATTGCAGGTTGTTAATGAGTCTTCTTCCAATCCTGATGCCACATTCTTCTTCATATAATCCCACTATGTGAATGAGGACCCCCCCCCCAATATT
>NW_006941809.1:0-1276 GCF_000298275.1 Orycteropus afer afer | reverse complement strand
GTGGCTTGGGTTTGCTTCGGCCTAACACTATTATTCAGGTCTGACTCCACAGCAGTGAGTTTGGTTTGGTTTTTGGTTGTCTCTGAGGTATTAAGATAGTTTTGTATTTATTTATTATTGTATATTTGTTTGCTGTGCTCTGATATCTATCTATGTATCTATGTATCTATCTATCTATCTATCCATCTATTATCTGTAGGATGGGTGTGTGTGCTACTCTGTTCAGTAGTTTAGCCACACTGGAGCTCTCATCGCCTGACTCCAAGTAGCTGGGTGTGTGAGTGCAGTTCTCTGTTCCCTGGTCTTGTGAGGTGGCTGAGGATGTAGCTGGCACTGCTAGTGAGGTGATGTGTTTGTCCAGATGGTTACCTGGAGGGGAATGTAGGAAGCATTATCACTGGTCACTGGGTTTTATGATGTGTGTGTACACTACTGGTTGCCAGGTGGTTGGATCGAGGGTGCCCAAGTTATCAGTCACCAAGTAGGTGGTATTGAAACTGTCTCCAACAGTCCCAGGTGGGCAGAATGGTCAGAATTGACACAAGCCTCTAGTGTAAAGGGAGAAGTAGGGGAGATATCACCAGTGCATGGATGCCTGCCAAGAGGGCACGTCCCTGTCCACCAGAGCATTATGTGTGTGAGGGTATGCTGCCGGTCCTTAGGTCCCCAGCACAGGTGGTTGGAGGGAGTAGAAGGTGTTTCTAATCTGCCTGTCTGGGCACAGGAATATGTCTCTGTGGTTTTTGGGCTCCAGCACCAGGGCTAGGCAAAGCAGTGGGTGTAGCCAGTTCATGGGTCTGTGGTACAGGTGATAGGGTGTAGGGGCAGGGGTCACTGATCCTTAGACACCTAGAATAGTTGGCTGGGTTGAAGAGGTTTTGCCACAAGTCCTAAGGCCTCAGATACCAGCAGACAGCTGGAGAAGTGACACCACCAATCCATGGGCCCTAGCTCATGGCTGGGCTTAGAAATTGGTGTTACCGTTCTGTGGGGCCCTGGTGGGTGTGGGTGGGCTGAAGAGGAGTGCTGACAGGCTATGAGCTCCCAGTTCAGGTGTGTGGGCAGAAAAGGTCACCTTGCCCATCCATGGGTTCCTAGTGTGGGTGGCTGGGTGGAGATTAAGGTGTTGCTGCATTTTGGGTCCCTGGAATGGTTGTATGGATTGAAGAAGGGATGTTGCCCTTCCACAGGCCCTGGCATGGGTGGCTAGGTAAAGAAGCAGGCACTATCATTCTGCAGGACAGTGGTGACTGGGTGGTGGTCATGGGTCTTCAGT
>NW_006941808.1:0-1272 GCF_000298275.1 Orycteropus afer afer | reverse complement strand
TGGGGAAGAGAATGTTTGTTTAATAAATGGTGCTGGCAAAACTGGAGATCCATTTGCAGAAAAATGAAACAAGATCTGTACCTCACACCACACACAAAAACGAACTCCAGATGGATCAAAGACTTAAATGTGAAACCTAGAACTATACAGTTTCTTAGCTGAAGCCTAAGGTCAAGGGGCTTTCACATAGCCCCTAGAGCCTGGCACTTTGAACTTGAACTTCTAGACTCCCGAACTGTAAGAGGATAAAGTCCTGTTTGTTACGGTCATCCTATTTGTGATACATTTTCTGTCAGAGCAGTACTAGGTAACTAGAACAAGAACTAAGGTATGTCAGACCCAAGCTATGGTATTTTCAATCATCTCATAGGCATGTGAAAGTTGGATAATGAATAAAAAGTCCAAAGAAGAATTTATGTCTTTGAATTATGCTATTGGTGAAGAATATTGTACCTACCATGGAGTGTCAGAACAAAAAATCTGTCTTGAAAGTAGTATAGCCAGAATGCTCCTTAGAAGTAAGCACTTCATCTTCTGTACTTAGGACATGTTATCTATCAGGAGGGATCAGTCCCTGGAGAAAAAACATTGTGCTTGATAAAGTAGATGGTTAGCACGAAAGAAGACTCTCAAGGAGATATATTGACACAGTGGCTGCAACAATGAGCTCAAACACAGCAACAAGTGTGAGGATGGTGCAGTACTAGACAGTGTTTTGTTCTGTTGTACATAAGTTCACTATGATGGGAACAGACTTGACATCACCTAACAATAACAGCAACATCTATTATTATTGTTTTCATATTACAGAAATATAAACTGAAAGTCAGAGATTAAGTGACATGTCTGAATCAAACAGAATTGAGCTAAGCTGGGTCTCTCACCTTGGTCTACTCCTAAGATTCATTTTTTACCTCTTTACAACTACCCAGTATGTAACCCTGTGAAATGGGGATAATATTTTCCTGCTTACATCTGAAGGCTACAAATATTAATAATTATGGAGATAGCAATACAGCAATAACTTTCATAAAAAGTACTTTAAGGGAAGTGTAATGAGAAGTAGCCATAAACACACAAAAAGAGAAAATCTTAATACAGTTTTCTCAATTCAAGACTGATCAAATGAAAAAAAAAAGGAATAAATTAGATCTAAAATTATAATCAATAATGTAGATTATACATACATACATACATACATATATATGGGAGCTCTGGTAGCATAGTGGCTAAGGCACTTGACTGCTAACCAGAAGGCTGGCGGTTCAAACC
>NW_006941807.1:0-1277 GCF_000298275.1 Orycteropus afer afer | reverse complement strand
GGCCTCTTCCTTCTTCCTAGTCTGTCTCAGTCTATAAGCTGGGCTGTTACCTGTGCACCAGGTGCATTTCGCTGGGTTTTAAACACCAGAGGCTCAGCCTTAAAACTCACATCTACATGTCACCACAGTAGGACAAACTGACAGACAAGTTTGTCTTGCTGTTGGAGACCTCTCGTATCACCCCCACCTAGGTTCCTGTGGCTGACTGTACACGTAAATATAAAGAAAACAGAAATCCTCACACAACTGGACCAATAAGTAGCATCACAATAAATGGAGAAAAGATTGAAGTTGTCAAAGACTTAATATTGCTTGGTTCTACAATCAACACCAATGGAAACAGCAGTCAAAACATCAAAAGATATATTCCATTGGGCAAATTTGTTGCAAATGACCTCTTTCAAGTACTGAAGGGCAAAGATATCTCTTTGAAGACTAAGGTGTCTGTAACCCAAGGCGTGATAGTTTCAATCATCTTACTTTCATGTGAGAGCTGGACAATGAATAAGGAAGACCAAAGAAGAGTTGATACTTTTGGGTTGTAGTGTTAGAGAAGACTGCTCAAAGTACTGTGGACTACTAAAAGAACTAACAAAACTGTCCTGGAGGAAGTGCAGACAGAATGCTTCTTGGAAGCGAGAATGGTTAGACTTTGTCTCACCTACTTTGGTCATGTTGTCAGAAGGGACCATTCTTTGGAAAAGGATGCCATGCTTAGTAAAGTGGAGGGTCAATGAAAAAGGGGAAGGACCTCAACAAGATGGATTGACACAATGGCTGCAGAGATGGGCTCAGATATAGTAGGGATTGTGAGGCTGGCACATGACCAGGCTACGTTTCGTTCTGTTGCACATAAGGTTGCTATGAGTCAGAGACGACTTGATGACACATGATAACAACAACAATGAAAAGGGAAGACCTTTAATAAGATGAATAGTCACAGTGGATGCAACAATGGACTGAAGCATAGCAACAATTCTCCTAAGTGGGGTCATCCTGAGTCAGAATGGACTCAAAGGCACCTACCTGAAAACAACAACAACATCTTTGGCTTGATAACAGCCACCACCAACCACAACATGTGTGAATAATAGCAACTCAAATGATGAGGATGTCCAAGTCTCTGACCTCTTAGACATCTCTTAGTTTGATGAGATGAAAATGGGTTCTAAACTGCCTAATACAGCTACCTCAACCAGTGAGTATGATCTCTGTAAAACATTTGTGCAAAAGACTGCTACAATCAACGTTTTTTTTTTTTTTTTTTTTTTTTTTTT
>NW_006941806.1:0-1230 GCF_000298275.1 Orycteropus afer afer | reverse complement strand
GGGCAATCTACTTCCATAGTGATACTGCCTCGGAAACCCAAGGAGGGGTCACCATGAGTCAGGTTCGACTCGATGGTACATAACAACAACAACAACAGGCTACAAGGTGAGCCTCAATGAATTTTAAAACATTGAAATACTGTAAAACAGTTTTCTCAGATCACAATGCTATAAAAATAGAAATCAACCATAAGAAGATCAAGGGAGAAACAAAACAAACACATGGAAACAGAATAACATACACCTTAAAAACTATTGGGAAATACAAGAAATAAAAAATGAACTTAAAAAATTATTTGAATCAAATGGGAATGAAAGCACAATGTACCAACATTTTTGAGATAAACAAAAGCCGTGATCAGAGGACAATTTACAGCAATATATGCACACATCAAAAAAGAAGAGCCAAAATCAACACCTTAACCCAACATCTCCAACAATTAGAAAAATAATATGAAAGAAGAAAAGATATAATAAAGATTTAAGCACAAATAAATGAAACAGAAAAACAATAGAAAGAATCAACAAGTTGTTTCTTTGAAGAGGTTAACAAATCTAGAAATTACTCAAAAATTTAACAAAGGAAAAGAAGGAGAAATCACAAATAACATGAATAAGGAATGAAATGGGTGACATCATAACAGAACCAACCATACTAAAAAGGATAATATCAGGATACTGTGAAGAACTGTACCCCCAACAAATTTGAAAACCTGGAAGAAATGGACAGATTTCTAGAAACACACCACATACCTAAACTAAAGCAGACTGAGGTAGAAAATTTAAGCAGACCTCATAGCAAAAGAAGAAATTGAACAAGTCATAAGAAAAAAAACTACCAACAAAAGAAAAGTCCTGGTCCAGATGGCTTCACTGGAGAATTCCACCAAAATCAAACTATTCCAGAACACAGAGAAGGATGAAATCCTCCCAAACTCATTGGCAAAGACCCCACTAAAAATGAAAATTATAGACCTAAATCCCTCATAAATACAGATGCAAAAATCATCAACAAAACCCTAGCCAATAGAATACAACTGAAAAACCAAACCAAACTCACTGCCATCGAGTCAGTCCTGACTCTTAGCAACCCCTCCTTGGGTTTCTGTGGTGGTATCTCTTTGGAAGTAGATTGCTCAGTCTTCCTTCCAAGGAGTGGCTGGTGGGTTTGAACTGCCAGCCTTCTGGTTAGTAGTCAAATGCCTTAGGCACAACACCACCAGAGCTCCC
>NW_006941805.1:0-1277 GCF_000298275.1 Orycteropus afer afer | reverse complement strand
AATGGTTTCTATCTCTTTCCATTGAGTATAATGTTGGTTGTTGGTTTTGCACAGATGCCCTTTTTTATGTTGAGAAATGTCCCTTCTATTCCTATATTGCTAAAAATTTTTATCAGGAATGGGTGTTGGATTTTATCAAATGCCTTTTCTGCATCAATTGATATGATCATGTGGTTCTTTTTCTTTGTTTTATTTATGTGGTGGATAACATTGTTTGTTTTTCTAATGTTGAACCATCCTTGCATACCTGATATGATCCTCACCTGGTTATATTGAATGACTTCTTTGATATGTTGTTGCAGTCTATTGCCTAGGATTTTGTTGAAGATTTTTGCATCTATATTCATGAGGGATATTGGTCTGTAGTTTTTCTTTTGAGTTATGTCTTTGCCTGGTTTTGGTATCAAGGGTATGATTGCTTCACAAAATGAATAAGGGAGGATTCCTTCCTTTTCTATGTTTTGGAATAGTTTGAGTAGAAATAGTGTCAGTTCTTCTCTAAATGTTTGGTAGAATTCTCCGGTGAGACCATCTGGGCCAGGACCATTTTTTGTTGGTAATTTTTTGAGGCCTGTTCAATTTCTTCTTTTGTTATGGATCTATTCAACTTTCCCACATCAGTCTGTGTTAGTTTAAGTAAGTAGTGTGTGTCTAGAAATCTGCATTTCTTACAGATTTTCAAATTTGTTGAAGTGCAGTTCTTGATAGTATCCCAATATTATCCTTTTTACTTCAGTTGGTTCTGTTGTGATGTCACCCATTTCATTTCTTATTCGTGTTATTTGTATTCCCTCTGTTTTTTCCTTTGTTAAATTTGCCAGTGGTTTGTCAATTTTATTGATCTTTTCTAAATAACAACTTCTGGTCTTGTTGATTTTTCTATGGCCCTTCTATTTTCTGTTTCATTGATTCCTGCTCAAATCTTGATTATTTCCTTTCATCTGGTGACTATATGCTTTCCTTGCTGTTCTTTTTCTAATTGTTGGAGACGTTGGTTTAAAGTATTGATTTTGGCTCTTTCTTCTTTTTTGATGTGCATTTATTGCTATATATTGGCCTCTTATCACTGCTTTTGCTGTGTCCCAAAGATTTTGGTATGTGGTGTTTTCACTTTCACTTGATTTGAGCAATTTTTGAATTTCAATTTTTATTTTTCTCTTACCCAGTCTTTCTTAAGGAGGGTGTTGTTCAATTTCCATGTGTTTACTCTTTTCCTGTTGATCTTCCTATTGTTGATTTCTAATTTGATAGTATTATGATCTGAGAAGATGCTTTGC
>NW_006941804.1:0-1277 GCF_000298275.1 Orycteropus afer afer | reverse complement strand
GTCAGAAGGGACCATTCCCTGGAGAAGGATGTCATGCTTGGTAGGGTGGAGGGTCAACAAAAGAGGGGGAGGCCTTCAATAAGATGGATTGACACAGTGACTGCGATGATGGGCTCAAGTATAGCAGGGATCATGGAGCTGGCATGGGATTGGGCAGTGTTTTGTTCTGCTGTACATGGGGTCGCTATGAATCGGGAACAACTCAATGACACCTAACAACAACATGACAACAACATTAAAATATCTACAGGTCTCACACTCCCATTTCATAAGGTTTTTTTTTTTTTTGTAAATCCCCAATCTGATGTAGTTTTACAGTGGAATACCATGTAAACTATGAAAAGACTTATAATTTTTATTTGGGAAGATTGTAAGATACAAAGAGTTGGTTTTATTACAATAATCTTTTCACTATCTGATCTCTCCTTGATCTATATGTTTTAATGAAAATGACATCTATTTCTAGTTCTATTCAGCAAAGGAAAAAATGACTTCTGAAAATTAGTATGTCTCTTTTCACCTTGAGATAAACTTTCCACTATCACAGATTATTTTGAGCACAGATCTGTTGCAGAAAGAGAAAATCCACTTATTCTGTGAAAATGAAATTAAGAGGATTTATTCATAAATTTTACATCTGGATGTAAGAAAGCACCAGCCTATATATATGAGAACTTATGACTTCAACTAACAATATGTAGCTAATCAGATATACTAAACTAACTGCTGTGGAGTTGGATCTGACTGATAGTGACCCCTCCTTGGGTTTCCGAGGTGGTATCACTAAGGAAGTAGACTACCCAATCTTCCTCCCAAGGAGAGGCTGGTGGGTTTGAAATGTCAGCCTTCTGGTTAGCAGTCAAATGCATTAGGCACTAGGCTACCAGAGATCCCCTCGCCCAAGATACAGTCTGTAGAAAAATGAAAATATAATACAGTGGTTTTACTGGTTAGTCTTTAATTGGGGTCACAAAGAAGATGGGTTAGGGGTAGGGAAGAGAATTCTATTGGATAACTGGATATAGAAAATCACAGTGATTTATTTCAGAAACTTTTAAATATCACTCAAATAGCTTCCAGGTGGAATCATAAACTATTACAGATGATGTTTACATAACTTTAACCAGAAGTCTCAGTAGTGGGTGAAAACACCTATTTGATGTCAGTATCTCATTTCCTTAGGAGCTCTGGTAGCATAGTGGCTAAGACACTTGCCTGCTAACTAGATGGCTGGCGGTTCAAACTCACCAGCCACTCCTCGGAAGGAAGGTTGGGCA
>NW_006941803.1:0-1277 GCF_000298275.1 Orycteropus afer afer | reverse complement strand
TCTGTGTCTGTGTTAATTGGTTTCCCTTTTCTTTGTTGAAGAGGGTCTGTGCAATCCTTCTGCCTAGTCCGCCATCTTGCCCCGCCTCCGAAGTCATTGTTTTTAATGATGTAACAAAAAAAAGTATCTTCTGCTACTAGTTTGACACAGGCACAAATTAATATTTTAAATATAAGCATTTTTAATATTTTACAGTGCCATTTTCTGATTCAAGTTTCTACCCATTTGAATTGAAAATAATGTTGTAAGATTCCTTTGAAAGTTCTTTGAAAATGACCATTTCTTTTTATGCATACAAATTTCTTTCTTGTTCTTTTGCTTTAGTAATAATTTAGGACAAATATTATATAATGATAACAAAAAAATATATAATTTCACTGAAAACATGTTGTTTAATCATTAATGCACAATTTGTGGATATTTTCATTCTAAAATAAATATTCACTCAATAGAGAAGAAATGGCAAAACTAGAAACTGTCAGTCATGAACTTCTACAATTCTTCTTTATTCCTCCGTGTTTCTTTATCATTGATCATTCCTTCATTCATTATTAGTATCTTCATTATTATTAGTATTCTCTCTCCTCCATTCAGGAAACACTTCTCCTTTTTTCTAATCTAAGGCTATCCAGACGCGGGTGTTCTTGATCTTTTAATTCATTTTCATTAACATATTAATCTCCTTTACTTTCTCATAAGTTTTTACCTCTTTAGAATGCGTTTATCCAAAAATTATTTCAACTTCACTACTATATTAAAACCAAAAACATAACATTAAAAAAATACTGCAGAAGTTTATTTACTTGTCCACTTTCACACGGAAACTAAATAGCATAGCTGAGATTTAAACCTATCCAACAATGGACTCTCAACATAAAGAAATCAAAAATCCTCACAACCTGAGAAAGAGGGAAAAGATTGTTATTGTCAAGGATTTAATTTTACTTGGATCTACAATAAATGCTCAGAAATACAGCAGTCAAGAAATTAAGCTACCTATTGCATTGGGAGCTCTGGTAGCATAGTGGCTAAGGCACTTGACTGCTAACCAGAAGGCTGGCAGTTCAAACCCACCAGCCACTCCTTGGAAGGAAGATGGGGCCATCTACTTCCGTAGTGATACTGCCTCGGAAACCCAAGGAGGGGTCGCTATGAGTTGGGTCCGACTTGATGGCATGTAACAACAACAACAACAACAATGTATATGGGATTCTTATGCAGATTAAAATATATTGGAGACTGAGCATTTCATTACTATTATTTCTCATTTACTCTAA
>NW_006941802.1:0-1214 GCF_000298275.1 Orycteropus afer afer | reverse complement strand
CCCCCCCCCCCCCCCAGGTCCTTTTGAGTATCAAAGGATTAGCCCCTTTTTCTAGAATAAAGTCTTTTACTGGGGTTAGTTTCCCAACATTGCTTACTACATGGGGCCACAAGTCTCAGCTTCATATTCCAAAGCTGAGCTCTGTTGAGTTACAGCCACTGTGGTGGTGATGTTTTTATTTTTATTTATTTATTTTTATTGTGATTTGGGTGAAAGTTTACAGAGTAAATTCACTTTGTATACAACAGTTCACATACACTTTGTCTCATGACATTGACTACAATTTACCCCAATGCAACATCTCCCCTCCAGCTTCCTCCTGACAGTCATCTCTTCCCTGTGTCCTCCCTCCATGCACTCCTGCCCCACGAGCTGTCTCCCTGTGCATACACAGCCCTTCTTTCATGATTGATCTCTCTAAGAAGTGTATCTACCTCAGCTAAATGTTCAACGCTTATGCCAGTCTTTTGTTTGGTTGGAAGCCATAGGTGTGGGTTCAATTCCAGACCTGAAGGGCGGCTAGGGGCCATAGTCTCAGTGGTTCCACCAGGCTCTATCAGACCAGCAAACCTGGTTCCTTTTTTGTTTTTTTCCAAATGATTTTGAGTTTTGTTCTACATTGTTCTCCTTCTCTATCCAGGATTTCCTACATAGATCCCCCACTGAGTGGTTGACAATGGTAGCTGGGCACCATCTAGTTCTTCTGGTCTCATACTCATATAGGCTTTAGATTGCATGGTGTACCAGTTGCTAGGACTAATTGTTTCCATGAATCTTTTGATTTTCTTCATTCTTCTTTGCTCTGGACGAGGAGAGATCCGTCGTTGCATCTAGATGGCTACTTTGAAGCTTTTAAGATCTCGGTCACTACTCGCCAAAGAAAGAGGTGGAACAGTGTTTTGTGTAGTATGTTATGCCAGTTGAGCTTGATGTCCCCTGCAACTGTGGTTCCGAGCCCACCGGTTCAACTACTTGGTCACTCTGGGTAGCTGGCTGTGACCAAGAAGTGACTATAACCTTGTCCCTTGTCAGCTCTACTATTCACCTGGGGATTCTTACAGATCATACAAATACACTTACAGGACCATTGTCTGCCAACCCTATACATGGCCTTGGGTACACTCCCCGCTTCATAGGCATACCTAATAGTTCAGCCTGTCCACCCATTTATCCACCCGTGTACCCATGTTTGCCTTTACTGACAACGCAGTACT
>NW_006941801.1:0-1167 GCF_000298275.1 Orycteropus afer afer | reverse complement strand
ATTATGATTAATACTTTTGTCCTCTTTCCTATTATTTTCAATGTTCCCCTCCCAGGTCCTAGTTTTTGGCATTTTTTCTTTTCCCTGTTCCTTGGTGAAATTTTTTTTTAAGTGTTTTCTTTTGTTCTTCTTCCCCCTTTTTTGTCAGGGTTAACCCCATTCCTTGTTTTTCTTTTTGCATTTTTCCCTTTTTTTTTTTTTTTTGCTTCATTATTCTCCTTCTCTACTTTTTTCTCTTAGTGCCCAATCCACAGATATTGCAGGTATTCTTCTTTTGTTTCCTTTTTTTTTTTTGGTTACTGTTCCCGTGTGATTACATGGTGTGTTTTTTGTCCATGTGTTTTTAGGTTTTTGATGGTTATTCAATTGTAATTTGTATCTAATTGAGTGGGAGACAACAACAGTCCCCATAAGACACAACTACACCCACACCTCCTGCAACTTCACTTACTGAGCAAGAGCCACTACCTCCTTCTCCACCAAGGGGCTAATGATAAAAAACCACCAAGAAGAGCCTGAATCATCCTTGGCTGCTCTTCACAAACAATCAACAGATATCTAAATACAACAATGCCACCATGCATCGGAGACAACAGACCATCACAGTCCGCACAAAGAAGCAGGATAAAGTGGTAGAAACAAGGGAGTAGGATACAGACCCAGAACACATCCCTGAGGAAGAAACAGTACTGGAACTCTTTGATAAGGAATTCAAAAGAATTATCTTTAGGTATCTTCAAAGAATTGAGACAGACCAAAGAAAACACAGGAAAAAACCTTACAAGAATTTTGGAAGAAAATACAAGAACAAAATGACAAAATACGTGAAAAATTAGAAATGATTCTAAATCTACAGATAGAAATCCAGAAGATTAATACTAAATTATCAGAAATAGATAACTCATTGGAAGAGGAATGGAGTAGAATGGATGCAATGGAAGACAGAATTAATGAGATTGAAGATAAATACCTGAATACTTCTTTGGAAAGGGATCAATCAGAAAAGAAGTCAAAACAAGATGAAGAAACCCTACGGTTCACGTGGGATACCATCAAAAGGAATAACTTACGTGTCATTGGAATTCCAGAACAGGAAGAGAAAAACAAAACCACTGAGAAAATTGTCCACGATTTGCTCGAGAAGAACTTCCATGATATGATGAAAGA
>NW_006941800.1:0-1207 GCF_000298275.1 Orycteropus afer afer | reverse complement strand
ATCACAGAGGTCTTTTGCAACACATTTACCCAGTGCAGTACCTTGTTTGATTTCCTGACTGCTGCTTCTATAGGTGTTGATTGTGGATCCAAGTAAAATGAAACCCGTGACAACTTCAGTCTTTCTTCCTTTTATCATGATTCTGTTTATTGGTCCAGTTGGGAGGATTTTCATTTTCTTTATGTTGAGGTGTAATCCATAGTGCAGACTGGAGTCTTTAATCTTCCTCAGTAAGTGCTTCAAGTCATTTTCACTTTCAGCAAGGAAGGTTGTGTCGTCTGCATAACTGCAGGTTGTTAATGAGTCTTTCTCGAATCCTGATGCCACATTCTTCTTCATGTAGTCCAGCTTCTCGGATTATTGGCTCAGCATACAGATTGAATAAGTGTGGTGAAAAGGTACAGTCTTGATGCATACACTACCTGATTTTAAACCATGCAGTGTCCCTTTGTTCTGTTCAAATGACTGCCTCCTGGTTATAGATTCCTCATGAGCACAATTAAATGTTGTGGAATTCACACTCTTCTCAAAACCAAAACCAAACTCACTGCTGTCAAGTCAGATCTGACTCATAGCAACCCCTCCTTGGGTTTCTGAGGGGAGTATCACTATGGAAGCAGATTGCTCAATCTTCTTTCCGAGGAGTGGCTGGTGAGTTTGAATCACCAGCCTTCTGGTTAGCAGTGTTATCTGTAATTTTATGATCCACAAAATTGAATGCTTTTCATAGTCAATAAAACATGTTTCTGGTATTCTTTGCTTCAGCCAAGATCCATCTGACTTCAGCAATGATATCCCTTGTTTCACGGCCTCTTCTGAATCCAGCTTGCATTTCTGGAAGTTCCCTGTCAATATACTGCAGCAACTGTTTTTGTATTACCCTCAGCAAATTTTTACTTGGTTGTGATATTAATGATATTATTTGATAATTTCCACATTCTGTTACATCACCTTTCTTTGGAATGGGTTTAAATATGGATCTCTTCAATCAGTTGGCCAGATAGTTGTCCTCCAAATTACTTGGCATAGATGAATAAGTGCCTCCAGTGCTGCATGCATTTGTTGAAACATCTCAGTGGGAATTCTGTTAATTCCTGGAGTCTTGTTCTTTGCCAATTCCTTCAGTGCAGCTTCTTCATTCAGTACCATTTGTTCTTGATCATATGCCATCTCCTGAAATAGTTGAACATTGCCTTTTTTTTTTTTT
>NW_006941799.1:0-1278 GCF_000298275.1 Orycteropus afer afer | reverse complement strand
AATGACTAAGGCATATGACTGCTAGCCAGAAAGTTGGCAGTTCAAACCCACCAGCCCCTCCATGGAAGGAAGATGTGGCAATTTACTTCCGTAAAGATTTACTACCTTGGAAACCCAAATGGGGTTGTTGTGAGTTGGAATCCATTTGAAGGTAGTGAGTTTGGTATGGAATTAATGGCTAATGATCATGAGCATTTCTCAATGTGTTTGTTGGTCACCTGAATATCTTCTTTGGTGAAGTGTCTGTTCATGTTCTCTCCTTATTATTATTTTTTTAAATTATTTTTTTTATTTTAAGAGTTTGTTTTACATTCAACATTACATGTATATTTAGTTTCACTCCTAATTTACAATCCCCAAACCTAATCCAGTCTCCTCCCCTCCCTGCCCAGTAACCCTCTCACTGTTCCCCTTATAATTATGTACTCCTGTGTGTCCTGCATTTCCTCCTTGGGAATGTTGCCCCTCTGGTGCCCTGTGGTTGATTGCTCCAAGGGATGCATTTCCATGGAGTATGTGGATTCATCACCCTGGATTGAGTGGTCTGCGAGTATATCTTGTTAACTATTGGACTGAGAGCCAGCCCCAGAGAGTTATATTCCAAGCCCATAATGTATCCCAGGACCATAGTATTGGGGGTCTCACCAGACTCCATCTGACCAGTAACTCTGGTCCTTATCGAATTTTTGCATTTTATTCCATTTTTTTCCTCCCACTTTATCCTGGATCCAGATTTGATCCTTTCCTGAGTGGTTGGCATTGGTAGCTAGGCACCATCTACTTCTTGTCTTGAGGGACATAGTGTACTATGGCTGATTGCTTCCAAATGCCATTGTTTTTCTTTTCTTTTCTTTCTTTTTTTTTTTTTTTTTTATTTTTTTTTAAATTTATTTTTGTGCTTTGGAGGGAAAAGTACAGAGCAAATTCACTTTCCAAACAACAGTTCACATATAGTTTGTCTCATGATATTGACCACAATTTACCACAATGCAAGAGCTCTCCTCACACTTCCTCCCCATAGTTACCTCTTCCCTGAGTCCATCCCTCCATGCACTCCTGCCCCCTGAGTTATCTCCCTGTGCATAACCAGCCCTTCTTTCTCCCATGACTGTTCTCTCCAAGGGGTGTATCAACCTCAGGTAAATGTTGACTCATACACCTGTCTTTTGTTTGGCTGGAAGCCACAAGTGTGGGTTCAATTCAAGACCTGAAGGGGAGCTAGGGGCCATAGCCTCAGTGGTTCCACCAGGTTCTGTCAGACCAGCAAACCTGGTCCCC
>NW_006941798.1:0-1224 GCF_000298275.1 Orycteropus afer afer | reverse complement strand
TACACACAATGGAATACTATGCAACGCTAAAGAATAAAGTAGAATCTACAAAACACCGCATAATGTGGATGAACTTGGAGGACATTATGCTGAGTGAAATAAGTCAATCACCAAAGGACAAATATTGTATTAGTCCATTACTGTAAAAGTCAAGAAAAGGTTTCTATATGGAAGGAAATTTTCTTTGTTAGTTACCAGGGTGGGAGTGGAGTGGGGGAACACTGTTAAATAGGTAGAGATAAGTATTGATTTGGGTGAAGGGCAATGTACCAAATGTTAGTGATCAACATGGTAGCATTGAGGAAGAGGAAGACATAGAGAGGTATATGGGAGGTGCAGAAAACAAAGAAGAACCTTTTTGCACATACAGTTCTGCATTGTCAGTGAAGGCAAACCTGGGTATATGGGTGGATAGGTGGGTGGACAGGCTGAACTATTAGGTATGTCTATCTAGCAAGGTGTGTCCCCAAAACCATGTATAGGGTAGGCAGACAATGGTTCTACAAGTTTATTTGTATGTTCTGTAAGAATTCCCAGGTGTATAGTAGAGCTGACAAGGGACAAGTTTGTAGACACTTCTTGGTCACAGCCAGCTACCCAGAGGGACTGAGTAGTTGAACCTGTGGGTTCAGGACCATAGTCACAGAGGACATCAGGCTCAATTGGCATAACATACTACACAAAACATTGTTCCACCTCCCACTCTTGTGAGTAGCGACTGGGATCTTAAAAGCTTGAAAAAAGAAAGCTTGCATCTAGTGACAATGATGGGTCTCCCCTCATCCAGAGCAAAGAAGAATGAAGAAAACCAAAGATTCATGGAAATAATTAGTCCTAGAGACTGGTACACCATGCAATCTGCAGCACATATGACTACAAGACCAGAAGAACCAGACAGTGCCCAGCCATCACTGTCAACCACTTGGAGTGGGATCTATGTAGAGATCCTGGATAGAGAGGGAGAACAATGTGGAACAAAACTCAAAATCATTTGAAAAAGAAAAAAAGGGATATCAGGTTTGCTGGTCTGATAGAGCCTGGTGGAACTCTGAGATTATGGCCCCTCATTGCCTTTCAGGTCTGGAATTGAACTCACACCTGTGGCTTCCAGCCAAACAAAAGACAGGCATATGAGTTGAATGTTTACCTGAGGTAGATACACTCCTTGGAGAGAACAATCATGGGAGAAAGAAGGGCTGCTTATGCACAGGGAGACAGCTCAGG
>NW_006941797.1:0-1277 GCF_000298275.1 Orycteropus afer afer | reverse complement strand
CCTTCTGACAAGATGACCAAAGTAGGTGAGACGAAATCTGGCCATTCTCACTTCCAAGGAGCATTCTGCCTGCACTTCTTCCGGGACATATTTGTTAGTTCTTTTAGAAGTCCGTGGTACTTTCAGCATTCTTCTCCAACACCACAACTCAAAAGCATCGACTCTTCTTCAGTCTTATTCACTGTGCAGCTCTCACATGCATATGAGGTGATTGAAAATACCATGGCTTGTGTCAGGTATACCTTAGTCTTCAATGAAATATCTTTGTTCTTCATCACTTGACAGAGGTCCTTTGCAACAGATTTGCCCAATGCAATAGTTCATCTGATGTCTTGACCGCTGCTTGCATTGGTGTTGATTATACAACCAAGTAATATGAAGTCTTCGACAACTGCAGTCTTTTCTCCACTTATCATGATGCTGCTTATTGGTCCAGTTGTGAGCATATTTGTTTTCTTTATATTGAGGTGTAATCCATAGTGCGGGAGCTCTGGTAGTGTAGTGCCTAAGGTACTTGACTGCTAACCAGAAGGCTGGAGGTTCAAACCAACCAGCCACTCCTCAGAAGGGAAATTTGGCAATCGACTTCCATAGAGATACCGCCTCAGAAACCCAAGGAGGGATTGCTATGAGTTGGATCTGACTTGATGGCAGGGAGCTTGGTTTGGTTTAATCCATACTGCAGACTATACTCTTCAATCTTCATCAGTAAGTGGTTCAAGTCATCCTCATTTTCAGCAAGCAAAGTTCTGGTGCCAGTATATCAGAGGTTGTTAATGAGTGTTCCTCCAATCCTGATGCCATGTTCTTCTTCGTATAGTCCAGCTTCTTGGATTATTTGCTCAGCATCTAACTCACTGCCTTCGAGTCAGATCTGACTCATAGCGACCACTCCTTGGGTTTCCAAGGCAGTATCACTACATAAGTGGATTGCCCAATCTTCTTTCCAAGGAGTAGCTGGTGGATTTGAATCGCCAGCCTTCTGGTTAGCAGTCAAATGCCTTAGGCACTACGCCACGAGAGCTCCTCAGCATACAGATTGAATAAGTATGGTGAAAGGATACAACCCTGACACACTCTCTTCTTGATTTTAAGCCATACAGTGTCCCCCTGTTCTGTTTGAATGATAGCCTCCTGGTCTATGTACAAGTTCCTCATGAGCACAATTAAGTGTTCTGGAATTCTCATTCTTCTCAATGTTATCCACAATTTGTTATGATCCACACAATCAAATGCTTTTGCATAGTCAATAAAACACAAATAAACATCTTTCTGGT
>NW_006941796.1:0-1277 GCF_000298275.1 Orycteropus afer afer | reverse complement strand
ACAAATAACACAAATAAGAAACAAAATGGGTGACATCACAACAGAACCAACTGAAATAAAAAGGATAATATCAGGATACTGTGAAGAACTGTACTCTATCAAATTTGAAAATCTGAAAGAAATGGATAGATTTCTAGAAACATACTACTTATCTAAACTAACATAGACAAATATGGAAAAGTTGAACAGACCTATAAAAAAGGAGAAATTGAACAGGTCATAAAAAAATTACCAAGAACAAAAAAAAAAGTCTTGGCTCAGACAGTTTCACTGGAGAATTCTACCAAACATTCAGAGAAGAACTGACACCAGTCCTACTCAGACTATAGAAAAGGATGGAATCCTCCCAAATTTTTTTATGAAGCAAGCATAACCTTGATACCCAAACCAGACAAACACATCACTCAGAAGGAAAACTACAGACCAAAACTACAGACCAATATCCCTCATAAATATAAATGCAAAAATCTTCAACAAAATACTAGGCAATAGACTCCAACAACATATCCAAAAAGTAATACATCATGGCCAAGTGGGTTTCATATCAGATATGCAAGGCTGGTTCAACATTAGAAAAACCATCAATATCATCCACCACATAAATAAAAGGACAAGAACCACATGATCATATCAATTGATGCAGAAAAGGCATTTGATAAAATCCAACACCCATTCCTGATAAAAACTCTCAGTAAAACAGTAATAGAAGGGACATCCTTCAACATAATAAAGGGCATCTATGCAAAAGCAGCAGCCAACATTATTCTCAATGGAGAGAGACTGAAACCATTCCTCTTGAGAACAGGAACTAGACAAGGATTCCCTCTATCACCACTTCTATTCTGCATTGTATTGGAAGTTCTAGCCATGGCAATAAGGCAAAAAGGGAAATCAAAGGCATCTAAATTGGTAAGGAAGAAGTCAAACTATCCCTGTTTGCTGATGATATGACGCGAACCTAGAAAACCCAAGAGACTCAGTCAAAAATCTACCCAAACTGAGAGAGTTAGCATTGTGGCAAGATACGTGATCAACATCCAAAGATCAGTTGGATTCCTCTACACCAGCAAAGAGATTGCTAAGAAAGAAATAAGGAAATCAACACCATTCACAGTACCAAAAAAACCCGAATACACAGCTGTCGAATAGATCCAACTCATAGCAACCCCTCCTTGGGTTTCCGAGGCAGTATCACTATGGAAGTAGATTGCTCAGCCTTCTTTCTGAGAAGTGGCTGGTGGATTTGAACAGCCAGCCTTCTGTTTAGCCTCAGATGC
>NW_006941795.1:0-1277 GCF_000298275.1 Orycteropus afer afer | reverse complement strand
AAGAAACATTAACAACCTGTGATTTACAGATGACACAACTTTGCTTGCTGAAAGTGAGGATGACTTGAAGCACTTACTGATGAAGACTGAAGAATACAGTCTGCAGTATGGATTACATCTCAATAAAAACAAAACAAAAATCCTCATAACTGGACCAATAAGCAGCATCACAGTAAGTGAAGAAAAGACTGAAGTTGTCAAAGACTTCATCTTACTTGGTTCTGCAATCAACACCAATGGAAGCAGCAGTCAAGATATCAGATGACGTATAGCACTGGGCAAATTGGCTGTGAAGGACCTCTTTCAAGAACTGAAAAGCAAAGACATCTCCTTGAAGACTCAGGTGAGCTCGACACAAGCCATGGTATTTTGAATTGCCTCATATGCATATGAGAGCTGGACAGTTAATATGGAAAACCGAAGAAGAGTTGATGCTTTTGAGTTGTGGTGTTTGCAAAGAATGCAGGAAGTACTAAGGACTTCTAAAAGAATTAACAAGTCTGTCCTGGATGAAATACAGCCTGAATGCTCCTTGGAAGCAAAATGGCCAGACTTCGTCTCAACTACTTTGGTCATGTTGCAAGAAGGGACCATTCCCTGGAGAAGGATATCATTCTTGGTAAAGTGGAAGGTCAACAAAAAAGGTGAAGGCCCTCAACAAGATGGATTGACACAGTGGCTGCAAGGATGGGCTCAGGTGTAGCAGGGATCATGGAGCTGGCACAGGACCAGGCAGTGTTTCGTTCAGCTGTACATAGGGTTGCTACGAGTGGGAGATGACTCAACCACACCTAACAACAATGAGAATCTCAGGTTATGGGTTTCATACAACTCTGAACACATGTACATGAGAATGTTTATGTATCCCAGGTTTTACCAGGGTTCATCTTGACTGTTTCATCTTTACACTGCTAATGCAACCACATGTGAAACACACTGAGGTAGAGTAGTCGTCCTTGTCTGCTACTAACTGGAGTCAGGGATGCACATGAGTCCATCCACTATTAAACATTTTGGCACCATGAATCCCCAGCACCATCAGGAAAACGTCTCCTCCACTCATAAAATGCAAGGTGGTAGTCATACTAACCACCCTCACTATTCCAAGTGTGGTTCATGGAGCTTATCAGAAGTGCAGATTTGGGGCCCCAGACCTACTGAATTAGAATCTACATTTTCACAGCATCCACAGGAGATTGATTTGCACAATAAATTTTGAAAAACACTAGACTAAGGCCAAAGACTGAATAAGGCCAGAATTACTCAGAGGCATGGAG
>NW_006941794.1:0-1278 GCF_000298275.1 Orycteropus afer afer | reverse complement strand
GGGATCGGGTAGTGTTTTGTTCTGCTGTGCATGGGGTCGCTATGAGTCAGAAATGACTCGACGGCACTTAACAACAACAACAATCAAATAGAAACATGAATTTAAATAAAGATTGGTATATGTGTGCATTTGTGTGTTTATGTGTGTGTGTCAAACAAAGCTATAAATTAATTGTGGCAAACTGAAAAGTAAAGGTTTACATATATCTCAAATGGATCTAGTGTGCTATTGTAAACAGCACTCTTCTCTCTTTATCCATATGTTCACTGTTTCCATTTGCCCTTCCTCCCTATCCTTTCCTGCCTTGTGAGTTATCTCTCAGCAACTGCTATTCTTTGATCTCCTGTGGCTGATTGTTGTAAGAAGGATGTACCTATCTGGTGTTATTGTTCACTTTATAAACCAAACTGAACCAAACCAAACCCACTGCCGTTGAATCAATTTAGACCCATAGCAACCCTCATTGAGTTTCTAAGGTGGTCAAACTTTATGGGAGTAAATGGCCTCATCTTTCTTCTGCCGAGTGGCTTATGGATTTGAACCATGATCTTCTGGTTGGCAGTCAAAGGCCCTAGGCACTGCACCACCAGAGCTCCTTTGTTCACCTTACAGGTTTGTCTATTGTTTGGATGAAAGTTGAACCACAGAGGTGAGTTCATTTCCAGGTTTGAAGGGTGACTAAGTGTCACAGTCTCTGGGGTTCCACTAGTCTCTGTCAGAGCAGTAAGTCTGGTCTATTTTATGATTTTGAGTTTTGTGCTACATTTTTAGGGTGATCAGTACTGGTAGCTGGGCACCATTTAGATTTCTAAATCACTCTGGGCCATGCAGGCTGAGGTTCACATGGCACCTTTGTCCTTTTAACTAATTATTTCCATCTCTCTTTGATTTTCTTCACTTTTCATTGCTTCTATAGGGAGACACTAGCTTTTTGACACTTTAAAGGTCTTTTGGCATCAAATTTGACCAATTAAATATTTTATTTCTTGAATGCTTCTTTCATGGGTGGTGATCATCAATGTAAGTAAAATTAAATTTTTGATAACTTCAGTATTTTCACTCTTTGTAATAATATTGTCTATTGGTCCAGTTGTGAAGACTTTTGTTTTCTTATGTTAAGATAAGTTTGATAAAAAAAAAGTTTTAGTCTTTTACTTTCATTAGTGAGTACTTCACGGCCTCTTCACTTCTGGTAAGCAATAATGTGTTATCTGTGTATCTCAGGTTTTTAATAAGTCTTTCTTGAATCCTGATGTCATATTCTTCTTCATATAATGA
>NW_006941793.1:0-1264 GCF_000298275.1 Orycteropus afer afer | reverse complement strand
AAGGAAGGTTGGGCAATCCTACTTCCGTAGTGATACTGCCTCAGAAACCCAAGGAGGGGTCGCTATGAGTCGGGGCCGACTCGATGGCACATAAAAACAACAAGATTTTAATCACCTCCCACCTCAACTAGTCATTTTTCCCCCCATAGGTTACATTCCTATAATTTTAAAGATGTTCTTTACATAAAAGAAATATCCAATAATATATAGATTTCATAAGAATCATAGTAGTATCTTCTTGTTTCATCTTTTGAACCTAAAGAAACCATCATTTTCATACTGGTGATGGAGAAATATATATCAGAATCGAATATAAAATATCATTTATATGTAATTGAGATCAGTCAATTGGATCTAACATTAAAATTTGCTCTCAAGTCTACACAACTAATGATACAACCTGTTACAAGTAACCTGTGCCATCAAATCAATTCTAATTCATGTGATCTTATGGAATAGAGTAGAACTGCCCCAGAAGGTTTCTAAGGCTATAATTTTTATGGAAGCAGACTGCCACATCTTTCTCCTTTGGAGTAGCTGGTGGGTTCAAACTGCCAACTTTTAGGTTCGCAGTCAAGTGCTTAACCACTTTACTAAATATTTATTGAATGATTTTATGTATGAATGACTCATACATTATTTCAAGTAGAGATGATATGTGGACTAGCTTACAGCTTATAAACAAACAAAAAACCCCATCAAACTCACTGCCTTCAAGTCGACTCCGACTCATAGCAACCCCTCCTTGGATTTCTGAGGTGGTATCTCTAAGGAAGTAGATTGTCCAATCTTCCTTCCGAGGAGTGGCTGGTGGGTTTGAACTGCCAGCCTTCTGATAGCAGTCAAATGCCTCAGGCCAAGAAAACCTATAGGGCAGTTCTACCCGGTCACATGGGGACACTACGAGTCAAAATTGACTCTATGGCACAGAACAAAAGCGTAGTTGCTATGCTACAAGGGTCTTCAGATATTTAAGAGAATAAATTTATATAGCAAAATATATGTTTCTAAAATATGAGGGTTAGGATGTAATCTACGCAATCATTCTTTGGCATTTTTTTTTTTTTTCTGGATATAAATGTAACGATATTTAAAATCCACAACCACAATTGAGTGAACAATAAAGTTCTTTATTATTTTCTGAAATGCCTAGTGATTTTATTTCAGAGCATTTGACTGCTAACCAGAAGGCTGGTGGTTCAAACCCACCAGCCACTCCTCAGAAGGAAGATTGGGCAATCTACTTCTGTAGTGATACTGCCTC
>NW_006941792.1:0-1278 GCF_000298275.1 Orycteropus afer afer | reverse complement strand
CCTTGTTTTAGGGGACCAAATGTAGTCCTGTGTTTTTGAAAACTTGTCCTGTTTATTTCAAGATTTCTCTTAGTGTTTCGGAGTAGTGCCTGGGGAGATAGCCATTGAGGTGAAAGTGGTGAACCGAGATCTTTTGTGCACTCTTCACTCGTAAGAAGAAAATACACTCAAATTCTCCATGCCTATATTGACGTATATTTCACATTTTTGCATAAAATTCTTTGATTTATTCTTTTAAATCCATATTTAGATTTATGTGAGGGTAGAGACAGAGTTGTCAGTATTTAAAAGGAGGAAAAATTGTGATGTTTATAGACCTGCCTCAGAGGGGGTAAGAATATTTAGAAAATAAGTGTACAATATTTTATAGACTAGAAAAGAACATTCTGAAAACAGTAATAATGGAGAAAATATATTATTGGGAATTTAAAATATGGAGAAGATAAGCTGTATCTTTTAACTTTTTCAAAGTTAAATATTTCCCTTCTTAATGTAAATATTTAGATACTTAATGTGTTTAAATTAACAGCAGGAACAGCATTTCTCAAGAAAGTAATTTTCTTCTTTCTTTTTCATTTACACAATCAAAATCTGGGGGGGAAATTTTATTAGGTCTCTGAAGTAACTTCTTAAAGTAACTTTCACCTGACTGAGAACCCATATCTAGAATAACCAGACACCATAAAATATTACATAATCATTCTGGCGTTCTCAAAAGACAACAAAATAATTTTCTATCACTAATGGATGAAACGAAGTGGATTTCTTTAAGCAAACATGTTACACCAACCCATTTAGCAATTCTGTGCACATTTTGTAAAGTAAAAGCATTGTGGTAGAGTAGACTTTCTTGTATCACAATAAAAGAGAAGTTTGAAAATGCTGAACTATAAACTCCACTAAGAAGTTAATTAATAGTAAAACCCTAAACAAGGAAAATACCTGTTTAGAGGTTTTCCTATATGGTAATAAAGTTGTTCGAAGAAGAAACCATGATTGTGGTTTAATGAGTTACTTATGCCCTCAGGACCTATTTTGGCTCTAAAGTTAGTTATTCAATAAAAACCTTTTGACTTACTAATATCTCAGCCTATTAGTTAAAGAGTGAATTTTATTCATTAGTTAACAAAAATATTATATTCAGGAGCTCTGGTAGCATAGTGCCTAACGCACTTGACTGCTCACCAGAAGGCTGGCGGTTCAAACCCACCGGCCACTCCTCAGAAGGAAGATGGGGCAATCTACTTCCGTAGTGATACTGCCTCGGAAACCCAAGGA
>NW_006941791.1:0-1278 GCF_000298275.1 Orycteropus afer afer | reverse complement strand
AAAAAAAAAACCATAGTCCCAGAAGGTTTGTGGGCAATTTCTCCTAAATCTCATAGAGCAGATACTTGTTATTCAAACTATTCCTGAGCAGTGAGGGTGGGGGAGAAAGGCTTTGCTAATATTTTTTTATAAAGCCAACGTAACTCTTGATACTAAAACCTGATAAACCCACAAAGAAAATAATAGTCTTTTTTATTTAAGAACATATGTGATTCATGGCATTTCATCTTTAGATTCTGCAGACCAGTAAAGTGATTTTGAGGAGTTATACCCAAATTCTAAACACAAATAATCTTGAGTTTAGTATTCTACCACATAAGAAGGCATTATGGAATAGCAAAAACAAAACAGGAACAGGGTTGCTAGACAAGGCAAAAGCAAGATATGGATTGTGTCAAGACCGCTTTAAATACATCCATAGCATAATGCAATCTAATGCAAATCTTTAGTCAAGAATGTTAAAAAGAGAGTTTCAGTAAGATAGCAGAATAGGCAGAAAGACTACACAGACCCTCTTCAACAAAGAAAAGGGAAACCAATTAACACAGATACAGAAGGTAATCCCAGACCTCTGAGCCTTGAAGGGAAGGATAGAGAAGTGGACTAAACTCCAACTAGCAGAAGAATTTGCATGAAAACACCAAAAAAGGAGACATATGAAGCTGTGATCTGGCAGCAATCCTGATGGTACAGACAGCTTGGATATTGCCAAGTGGTGGTAGGACCTAAGAATTAAACTAAAAATCAGCCCTGCTAGCCAGGGAATACACGGAGAACTGCTCTGGTGCCTGGTGAATAAAAGAGGGAACAGCGAAGAGGAAGGCGGGCTGAGCTATGGACTTTTGCCTGTCTGGAGGGTGCAGCCAATTTGAATGTTTACCAGTGGTTTGACCATTTTGGATATTTAAAGCAATGGATTAAACTTTAAATTGATATTTAAAGTTAATGGATTAAAGCAACAGCGTTCTCCCAGATTCCAAGGACTTAAGAACAGGCTCCACTTGCCAGGAACCCTAAGGGCATTCCGGACCCGAACCAATGGAAAGATGGTTATTCAATTGTTATTTTTATCTAACTGAGTGGAAGACAGCAGCAGTCCCCATATGACACAACTACACCCACAACTCCTGCAGCTTCACTTACTGAGTGAGAGCCACCACTTCCCTCTCAACCAATGGGGCAACAATAAACAACCACCAAAAAGAGCCTGATTCACCCTTGGCTGCTCTTCACAAACAGTTAATAGAGATCTAAATACAACAACGCCACGATGTCTTG
>NW_006941790.1:0-1217 GCF_000298275.1 Orycteropus afer afer | reverse complement strand
GATATTAGACAACGTGTAGCTTTGGGAAAGTCAACCACAAAGGAAATCTTTCAAATGCTGAGGAGCAAGGATGTGTCCTTGAGGACTAAGGTGCACCTGACAGAAGCCATATTTCCAATTGCCTCGTATTCATGTGAGAGCTGGTCAATGAATAAGGAAGACCAAAAAAGAATTCATGCTTTTGTGTTATGGTGCTGGCAAAGAATGCTGGAAGTACCATGGGCTGCTAAAAGAAGTAACAGATCTGTCCTGGAGGAAGTGCACCTGAAATGCTCCTTGGAAGCGAGAATGGTCAGACTTCGTCTCACCTATTTTGGTCACGTTGTTAGAAGGGACCATTCCTTGGAGAAGGATGTCATGCTTGGTAGGGTGGAGGGTCGACGAAAAAGGGGGAGGCCTTCAACGTGATGGATTGTCACAGTGGCTGCGATGATGGGCTCAAGTATAGCAGGGATTGTGGGGCTGGCGCGGGATCGGGCAGTGTTTCGTTCTGCTGTGCATGGGGTCGCTATGAGTCGGAAACAACTTGACAGCACCTAACAACCTCAATTTTATAGCATTGTTGTTTGAGAAATGCTTTGTAGTATTTCAATGCTTTTGAATTTATTGAGACTTGTTTTATGTCCTAACATACGATGTTTTCTTGAGAAGGATCCATGTTCACTGGAGATGAATATGAATTGTGTTTTTGTTTTGTGAAATGCTCTGTATATGTCTATGACGTTAAGTTGGTTGATTGTATTGTTGATTTCTTCTGTATCTTTGCTGAGTTTTTTTTCTAGTTGACTTGTCCCTCTTTGAAAATAGTGTGTTAAAGTCTCCGACTACTATTGTAGAGTTGTCTATTATCCCTTTTTATTCAGTGAATATTTGCTTCATGTATTTTGAAGCACTTTTATTGGGTCATTAATATTTATTATTGTAACATCTTCATTGTCAACTGACCATTTTAGTATCATATAATGTCCTTCTTTATCTCTTATGATATGTTTCACCTTAATGTCTAATTTGTCAGAAAGTAATATTGCCACTCCTGTTCCTTTTTGGTTTCCATTGGTTTGGTATATTATTTTCCTTCCCTTAACCCTTTATTTATTTATTTATTTATATTGTGATTTGGGTGAAGATTTACAGAGAAAATTCACTTTCCATACAGGAGTTCACATATACTTTGTCTCATGTCATTGACCACAGTTTACCACAATGCAACAGCTCCC
>NW_006941789.1:0-1278 GCF_000298275.1 Orycteropus afer afer | reverse complement strand
TCTACTAGTCCCTTGGACTAATTATTCTCGTGAATCTTTGGTTTTCTTCATTCTCCTTTGTTCTGAAAGAAGAGAGACCAATTGTTGCATCCAGATGGCCTCTTACAAACTTTTAAAATAAGACCTTAATCTTTTCTCACCAAAGTAGGATGTAGAACAATGTTTTTGTCTAGTATGTTCTAGCAAGCAGCTGACCATCTTACCTGTTGATTTTGCACTCATCACCCCCTGCAGTTACGTCAGTCAGGACAACTTTCCAGCCTGACATCTGACCCATAGACTTGGGACTTGTCACCCTCTACAGCCGCATGAGCTATTTCTTTGAGATAAATCTAGTGCCTAAAGCATTTGACTGCTAACTCAAAGGCTGGCGGTTCAAACCCACCAGCCACTCCTCGGAAGGAAGGTTGGGCAATATACTTCCGTAGTGATACTGCCTCGGAACCCAAGGAGGCGTGGCTAGGAGTCAGATACGACTCCACGGCAGTGAGATTGGTTTTTTGGTTGGATATATAGATATATAAGCTTCCCTGTGGTAGCGTAGTGCCTAAGGCACTTGACTGCTAACCAGAAGGCTGGTGGTCCAAACCCACCAGCCACTCCTTGGAAGGAAGGTTGGGCAATCTATTTCCGTAATGATACTGCCTCGGAAACCCAAGGAGGGGTCACTATGAGTCGGTTTCCGCTTGAAGGCACATAACAACAACAACAACAAGCTTCCCTGGTTTTGTTTCTTTAGAGAACACAGCCTAAGGCAATATGTATACTCAAATTTTACATATGTACTGTTCTGGTTACCTAGTGCTGCTCTGACAGGAAATATACAACAAATGGGATGGCCTTAAGAAACAGGAGTTTATTCTTACAATTTGGAGGCTTTAAGTCCAAGTTCAAAGTGCCAGGTTCTAGGGGCTGGGTGAAAGCCCCTCAACGTTGGGGTCCACTCTGCCTCGTGCTCCCAGCCTACTGGAGCTAGAGGCATTTCTTCACTCAGACAGCTGCTGGCTGCTGAGGCTAAGAAGCCCAAAATTGACAGTAAAAAGGCACAGTCCCGATGTAACCAAACCACATGGCAGGCCATTAACTTAAGTCCATTTTAAGTCCCAAGGTCAGCAGAGCATAGCAGGCTGCTGAGCAACAACATGGCTACATTCAGGGTCCAAGTGTGCCATAAGCTAGAGACCATTCCCAAGGCTTCTCCTTATATACAAGAAGCAGACCACATCCCAAAGGCAGCTACTCAGCTGCTTGTGGTAGATCCCACCATGGAGTTGATTG
>NW_006941788.1:0-1255 GCF_000298275.1 Orycteropus afer afer | reverse complement strand
GGGTTTGAACCGCCAGCCTTCTGGTTAGCAGTCAAGTGCCTTAGCCACTATGCTACCAGAGCTCCCATGATTGATTGTAGATAAGGTCAATTCTAGGTAAAGTCCTTGAAATATAAAAACTGACCATTAAGCTTAAGAGGAAGCGAAGGTTGAATCAACTCTAATCTGAAGCCTTGAAATGCAAGCATCACCTATCTGGCTAGGAAGGAGTGTAGTGAAGAGGGCTCAGGAAATTCACTAAGTGAATTGCCTGAGAGTAGTTAAGATGGGAGGTCTGGTGGCTTAGTGCCTAAGGTGTTTGCTGGCTAACCAGAAGGTTGGTGGTTCAAACCCACTAGCTACTCCTCAAAAGGAAAATTGGGCAATCTACTTCTGTAGAGATACTGCCTTGGATCTGACTTGAGAGCAGTTAAGATAGCAAGTTTATTTTCACAAGTTAAAACCTAAATCTCTGCATTCTTTGTTTTACAAACAGTCAGGACTTTTATAGCCTCAATCTGCCTTTTTATCTAGTTACAATTTGTGAAGAAAACTATCCAACCAAACCAAACCAAACTCACTGCCATTGAGTCGATTCCCACTCACACCGACCCCCACTGGTTATCTGAGGTGGTAAATCCAAAGTAGATTACTTGATCTTCTTCCGTGGAGTGGCTGGTGAATTTGAACCACCAACGTTCTAGTTAAAAGTCAAATACCTTAGGCATTACACCACCAGAGTCCCTTAAAAAACTCTCAAAAAGTAAAAAAAAAATTAGAGAGTAAAGATGATGAACCAGTTGTGTGTGTGTGTGTGTGTGTATTGGCTATAATGATATTTATGGTTTCTAACTTCATTTAACATTATCAGTTCTATTTACTGGGAGATCTGGTAGCATAGTGGTTAAGGCACTTGACTGCTAACCAGAAGGCTGGCGGTTCAAACCCACCAGCCACTCCTCAGAAGGAAGGTTGGGCAATCCTACTTCCATAGTGATACAGCCTCGGAAACCCAAGGAGGGGTCGCTATGAGTCGGTGCCGACTCGACGGCATATAACAACAACAACAACAGACTAAAACAGCCCATTAAGTACCCAACATGGTGAATGGATAAAGACCCTTTCTTGATGGTCAAGGCTCATCACTGAAATTTCAGAACATTAAATCCAAAACCTTTATGATGTTGTTGTTGTTATTTGCCGTCGAGTCGGCCCCGACTCATAGCGACCCCTCCTTGGGTTTCCGAGGCAGTATCACTACAGAAGTAGGATTGCC
>NW_006941787.1:0-1278 GCF_000298275.1 Orycteropus afer afer | reverse complement strand
CTCTGGAAGTTCTCTGTCAATATACTGCTGCAACCATTTTTGAATTATCTTCAGTAAAATTTCACTTGCATGTGATATTAATGATATTGTTCAACAATTTCCACATTCTGTGGAATCATCTTTCTTTGGAATGGGTACAAATATGGATCTCTTCCAGTCAGTTGGCCAGGTAGCTGTCTTCCAAATCTCTTGGGAGAGCCGAGTGAGTGCCTGCAGCAGGGCAACTGTTTGTTAAAACATCTCAATGGGTATTCCATCAATTACTGGAGTCTTGTTCTTTGCCACTTCCTTCAGTGCAGCTTCGACTTCTTCCTTCAATATCATTGCTTCTTGAACATATGCCACCTCCTGGAATGGATGAACATCGACCAGTTCTTTTTGGTCCAGTGACTCTGTGTATTCCTTCCATCTTCTTTTGATGCTTCCTGTATCATTAAATATTTTGCCCAGAAAATCTTTCAATATTGCAACTCCAGGCTTATATTCTTTCCTCAGTTCTTTCAGCTTGAGAAATGCCGAGCATGTTCTTCCCTTTCAGTTTTCTAACTCCATGTCTTTGCACACTTCATTATAGTAATTGGCTTTGTCTGCTTGAGCTGCTCTTTGAAATCTTCTCTTCAGCTTTTTTATCTTGTCATTTCTTCCAATTACTTTAGCTACCCTCCACTCAAGGCCAAGTTTCAGAGTCCCTTCTGACATCCATTTTGGTCTTTTCTTTCTTTCTTGTCTTTTTATTGACCTCTTGCTTTCTTCATGAATGATGTTCTTGATGTTATCCCACAATTCTTCTGGTTTTAGGCCACTGGTATCCAATGCATCAAATCTATTCTTTAGATGACCTCTAAATTCAGGAGGGATATATTCAGGTCTTATGTTGGCTCTTGTGGACTTGTTTTAACAATTAAAACAAGTCCATGAGAGTTCAACTTCAGTTGAACTTGCATATAAGCAGTTGATGGTCTGTTCCACAATCAGCTCCTGCCTTGTTTTTGCTGAAAATATTGAGCTTTTCCATCACCTCTTGACACAGATGTAGTTAATCTGATTCCACGTGTATACCCACCATTTGTGTTGTTGAAAAAAGGTATTTGCAGTAAATAAGTCATTGGTCTTGCAAAATTCTATCACGCAATCTCTAGCATTATTTCTGTCACCAAGGCCAAATTTTTCAACTACTGGTGATTCCTCTTTGTTTCCAACTTTTGCATTCCAGTCACCAGTGATAATTAACACATCTTGATTGCATGTTCTGTCAATTTCAGACTGCAGAAGTTGATA
>NW_006941786.1:0-1278 GCF_000298275.1 Orycteropus afer afer | reverse complement strand
AAGGTTGGGCAATCCTACTTCCGTAGTGATACTGCCTCGGAAACCCAAGGAGGGGTTGCTAGGAGTCGGGGTCGACTCGACGGCACATAACAACAACAAAATGGGAATAAAATATGCTCATTCATTTACTTCAGGAGGTCTTAGGAGAATTGTTTAAAGACTCCTTTTTAATGTGCTGAGTAACCCAAGTGGAAGGCAATGGATATGAGGGAATTTTTGAAAGGAAAACCTCTTAATGTGAGTTGAGTTATTTTTCAGATTCTTTAGGTAAGATACAGAATGAAGTTTAGGGATCAGAATCAGGACCAACTCGAAGCCTGTCTTTTGGAAAATAGCTATGATTCATTTCTACTGCTGGCAACTTATATGTAAGAGAGTGATTCTTGGCCCTACTCTGAGGTTTAAACCATATCTGAGTTTCACCTTGAAAGACCCATATTAATTATAAGGATTATCTAAGCTCTTCATGTATATTCTTGTATGGTTTTTGTAGGAATAGAGTAGACATTTACCTCTAGATGAAAAATGGATGCTTTAATTTATGGTTTTCTCAAAAAATAACCCATGATTTTATTTTGTTCCTACAGACAAAACTGTGTGGAGTTTTATCCCATATTTATGGTTGTATTGTGGATGGCTGGGTGGTACTTCAACCAAGGTAATTTTAAAATATAGTCAAAATGATGACTTTACTCAGAATAATTATGGTATAGCTATGTAACCATACATCTATTGATAATGGAAATAATTTTAAACAAAATAATCAATATCTGTGTCCATCAAAGAAGACTGTTCTGTACATATGCTAATTTTTATTTAATTATAATTTATTGATATATGCATACATATATTTTTTTTAACTTGGAACAAACTATGTATTGGGCACTCAAGAATGAAAATTATATGAGCTTTGTCTTCAAAGAGAGTCTAATACTAATTAAACTGCAAGAACACAGAATCAACAATTCACTTTGATAATTATAGCTATTATGAGTGGCCATCTAAAATACAACTATTGGTCTATATGCATCTGGAACAAAAGAGAAAGAAGGAAACCAAAGACTTAAAGAAGAAACCAGCCTATAGGACTAGTCTACATGCACCACAGCCACACCTACCTTGAGACCAGAAGAACTAGATGGTACCCAACTGCCACTACTTATTGTTCTGACCAGGGGCAAAATAGATAGCTCCAGATAGAATGGGAGATAAAAATGTAAATAAGGTTGGGCAATCCTACTTCCGTAGTGATACTGCCTCGGAAACCCAAGGAGGGGT
>NW_006941785.1:0-1277 GCF_000298275.1 Orycteropus afer afer | reverse complement strand
AGTCCACACAAAGAAGCAAGATAAAGCAGGAGAAAAAAGGAACCAGGATACAGACCTAGAACACATGCCTAAGGAAAAAGCAGCATTGGAACTCCCTGATGATGAATTCAAAAGAATTATAGTCAGGTGTCATCAACGAATTGAGAGGCAGAGCAAGGGAAACACTGACAAAATTGAGGAAAACACAGAGAAAACCCCACAACATTTTTGAAAGACAAGACAAGAACAAAATGACAAAATAAATGAAAAGTTAGAAATGATAGAAAATCTACACACAGAAATCCAGAAGATTAGTACTAAATTTTCAGAAATAGATAAGACATTGAATAGGCAAAGGAGCAGAACTGAATCAATGGAAGACAGAATTAGGGAGATTGAAGGCAAATACCTGAACATTTCTTTGGAGAAGGATAATCAGAAAAAAGATCAAAACAAATGAAGAAAGCCTAAGGTTCATGTGGGATACCATCAAAAAGAATAACCTACGTGTACTCGGAATTCCAGAACAGGAAGAGACAAATAAAACCACAAAGAAAATTGTTGAAGATTTGTTGGAAGAGAATTTTCCTGGTATGATGAAAGATGAAAATATATCCATTCAGGAAGTCCAACAAACCCCAAACAGTGTAGACCCCAAAAGAAAATCACCAAGACATATCATCATCAAACCCACCAAAACCAAAGACAAAGAAAGAATCCTGGAAGTAGCACAGGCAAAACGAAAAGTTACCTACAACGGGCAACCAATAAGACTAAGTTCAGATTTCTCAGTATAAACCATGCAGGCGAGAAGACAATGGGATGGTATATATAAAACCCTGAAACAGAAAAATTTCCAACCAAGAATTAAGTACTCAGAAAAATTATCTGTTAAATATGATCCTGAAATTAGGACATTTCCAGATAAGAGAAATTAAGGGAATTTGTTACAACCAGACCAACCTTACAAGAGATACTAAAGGGAGCCCTTTTGACAGAGAAGCAACAACAGCCAACAACAACTGACCATTAACACACATGATGATATAACCCAGAAAGCAACTAGCTATGGAAATATCCAAAGTACATAAGCTTACAAGATTGTGAACAGGGAACCAGAGACACCAATTGGCAAATGAACACAACTACAAACCAAAAAGAGGGAAAAAACTGTGTCATTACAAAACTTCTAGATGGTAGGGAAGTCAAGACAACTACAAGATAGAACAGACTGTTCTAAACTTGGGAATAAAACTATAAATCACAGGGTAACCTCAAAGAAAAATGATAAACCTTCA
>NW_006941784.1:0-1264 GCF_000298275.1 Orycteropus afer afer | reverse complement strand
CTGGTGTAGAGGAATCCAACTGATTTTTGGATGTTGATCTTATATCCTGCCATGATGCTAAATCTCTCAATTAGTTCCAGTGGGTTTTTGACTGAGTCTCTTGGGTTTTCTAGGTATACAATCATATCATCAGCAAATAGGGATAGTTTGGCTTTTTCCTTACCAAATTGGATGCCTTTGATTTCCCTTTCTTGCCTTATGGCCCTGGCTAGGACTTCCAGTACAATGTTGAATAGAAGTGGTGATAGCTGGCATCCTTGTCTGGTCCCTGTTCTCAAGAGGAAGGGTTTCAGTCTCTCTCCATTGAGAATAATGTTGGCTGTTGGTTTTGCATAAACGCCCTTTATTATGTTGAGGAATGTCCTTCTTTTCCTATTTTCCTATTTGATCAGAAATGGGTGTTGGATTTTATCAAATGTCTTTTCTGAAGCAATTGATATGATCATGTGGTTCTTCTTCTTCTTCTTTTTCTTTTTTTTTTTTTTTATGAGGTGGATTTTTGTATTTGTGGTGGATTACATTGACTGTTTTTCTGATGTTGTACCGTCCTTGCATACCAGGTATGAATCCCACTTGGTGAGGATGTATTATTTTTTTGATGTGTTATTTTGTTGGCTAGGATTTTGTTGAAGATTTTTGCATGTATGTTCACGAGGGATATTGGTCTGTAGTTTTCCTTTTCAGTGGTTTCTTTCCCTGGATTTGGTATCAGTATTATGCTTGCTTCATAAAATGAGTTTGGAAGTATTCTGTCTTTTTCTGTGTTCTAGAGTAGCTTGAGTAATATAGGTGTCAACTCTTCCCTGAATGTTTGGTAAAATTCTGCAGCGAAGCCATCAGGGCCAGGACTTTTTCTTGTGGGATTTTTTTTATGACCTGTTTAATTTCTTCCTTTGTTATGGGCCTGTTCAAGTAGTCTTGTCTTCAACTGGGATAGTTTAGTAGGTCTTGTGTTTCTAAAACTTGTCTGTCTCTTCTAGGTTCTTGAATCTGTTGGAGTATAGTTCTTCATAATATTTTGTCAGTATCTTTTTTATTTCAGTTGGTTCTGTTGTGATGTCACCCTTTTCGTTTATTATTCTTATTATTTTCGTCTTCACTTTTCTTTTGTTAGATTTGCCAGTGGTTTGTCAATTCTGTTGTGTTTGAAGAACCAACTTCTTGTTTTGTTGATTTTCTCTACTGTTTTCTGTTTAGTTTATTTCTGCTCTGATCTTTATTATTTTCTTACATCTGGATACTGTAGGTTTTTTTTTTTTTTTTT
>NW_006941783.1:0-1178 GCF_000298275.1 Orycteropus afer afer | reverse complement strand
CATGTCATTGACCACAGTTTACCACAATGCAACAGATCCCCTCCCACTTCCTCCCCATAGTTACCTCTTCCCAGTGTCCATCCCTCCATACTCTCCTGCCCCCTGAGCTGTCTCCCTGTGCATAAGCACCCCTTCCTTCTCCCATGATTGTTCAGAAATGAGCTTCTTATTTATTTTATTTTATTTTTATTTTTAATGCTGAGCAAATGCTGCCTTCTTGATCTCATATGGTTATTGTTCTAATAAGTGCATACCTTCCTGGTATCACTGTTCACCTTATAGGCCTGTCTGTCATTTGGCTGAATGTTGAGCCACATTGGTGAGTTCATTTCCCAGCTTGAAGGGTGTCTAAGAGCCATAACCTCAGAGGTTCTACCAGTATTCATCAGACCAGTAAGCCTGGTCTTTTTCTTTCTTTCTTTTTTATATAATTTTGAGTTTTGTTCCACATTTTTTCCCCACTATATCCAGGACCTCCTATTGTGATCTCTTTCTGAGCAGTGAGCAGTGGTAGCCAACTACCACCTAGTTCTTCTGGTCTCGGGGTTGTGGAGGCTGGGATTCACATGGTCCATTAGTTCTTTGGAGTAATTCTTTCCTTGAGTCTTTGATTTTCTTCACTCTTCTTTGGTCAAGACAGGGTGAAACCAAAAGCTTCACCTTAGATGGTTGCTCACAAGCTTTTAAGACCCCAGTCACTACACACCAAAATAGAATATGGAACACTGTAGACTATGTAATGCCAACTGACCTTCGTGTACCTGGAGACTGTAGTCCTAACCCCCCATGCCCAGTGGCTCATTCCCTCAAGGTATTTTGTTATGCCTAAGAAGTTTTCATAACTTTGCCCCCTAAGTTACTAAGGGGTCTTTTTTGTTATATCAACTAAGCCTTACATTAACTGGACACTAAAAGTAGATTTGAGCTTATTGTAGAAAATGCTAAAATATTATAAGAAATTGCTAAATATTATAAGAAAACAAAGCTTTCTGCCTTTTATTTAAATTGAGGCAGAAGAGACAAATTAATCATTTAATATAACATTTTCATAATTAATGTATGCTCCAAATACAATCAATATTGAAGGAACGTGTTCACTGTTCACTGCTGATCTGCAATTTTTTCTTTCCTTTTTTTTTTTTTTTTTTTGGTTCTGGCCTATACTGTTTGCTCTAATT
>NW_006941782.1:0-1219 GCF_000298275.1 Orycteropus afer afer | reverse complement strand
GGAGTTGTAACCCACCCAATAGGAGCTCTGGTAGAGTAGTGCCTAAGGAACTTGACTGCTAACCAGAAGGCTAGTGGTTCAAATCCACCAGCCACTCCTTGGAAGGAAGGTTGGGCAATCTATTTCCGTAGTGATGCCGTCTTGGAAACACAAGGAAGGGTCACTATGAGTTGGGTCTGATTTGATGGCACATAACAACAATGACAACAACCCATCCAATGGAACCTTAGAAAAAAAGATCTGGTGATCTGTTTCCACAGTGATTAGAGCAAAGAAAACCCTATTTAACCCAGTTTACTCGGCAACATAAAAATGAGATCCCATAAGTTGGAATCAAACGCAATAATAAAGAGGTTTTTGGTTTTTTTTTTAGATTTTTAGTGGGTATGAAGTTATACCTTATTGTTATTTTAATTTTTTATGATTAAAGATTTTGATCACTTTTTCATGTCCTTAATGGTCTTTCATGTAACTTGTCAAGTGAAGTATGTATTGACAGCTTTGATGCATTTTTCTAAATTACTGAACTGTAAGAATTATATACACAGATGGAGACATACATGCATATGTGGAGAAAGAGAGGGAAGGAGAGAATGCTTCAGGAATGAATTGCAAGAGCAATTGAAAATGTTAGACAAATATAGAAGAAAATATTTTCTATAAAATCTTTTAAATATAACAGCTGTGATCAAGCATTACAACATTGTCAAAATATCTAGTTATAATAACTATGGAAATGATAAAATAAGGTCAGTGGGGAAGTTAAGTGCAACTAACCCATGAAAATTTTCCTATGTATATTGTAAACTCTAGAACAACTTCAGCTTCTGAAAAAATACAAAGAACTATTATAAAAACAAATGAATTTAAATATCCAAATAACCTAAAAGAAGGCAAGAACAAGGGACAAAGAAGCCAAGCAGACAGTTATAAAAGGGACAATTCATAAAAAAATGCAATAACTTTAAATGTGTATATGTCTTTTATCAGAGACTAAAAATGTAGTAAGTAAAAAATGATAGAAAAAATAGATAAATGCATATTACCCAATTGTAGCAGAAGATTTTAACAGTGCCTCAGCAATTGATATATCAACTAGATAAAAAATTAGTAAGGTTTTAGAAAGATCCAAACCATATTAATCACCTTAATATAATTAACATATATAGAACACCAGATCTAACACCTACAGAATATATTGAGCATTTACATGGATAAA
>NW_006941781.1:0-1279 GCF_000298275.1 Orycteropus afer afer | reverse complement strand
TAAGGGCTATGTCTGGAAACTAAGTATCAATTTCTCTAAACTTTCCATGACTACAAACTTCTGGAACTTCCTGTGAAAGTCAGGAGGCTTATATATTCAAAATACCTAGAATGTCCTCTATGAGATAGTGTGCTATGTTTGTGGACTCCAATCAAAATTTCCTCCTTCCTCCTCAGTAATAGAAACCTAGGCTGACTTGTGGTAGCCATGAGACAAGCTAAAAGACTATGTGTCTTTGCCTCACTTATAGCTAGTTTTTGGTCATGTGACAAAATAGTGAGATATAAGTGGAAGTAGTTCTTGAAACTTCTCAGCTGTCTCTTTAAAAAGAATGGCATACTTTCTTCTTCTTTCTTTTCTCTTTCTCCCTGGTTAGAATATGGAAAAGAATTATTGGAGCTTTAGAGGCAACCAAGGACCATGAGTGGACCTTAAGAATGGAAAATATTTGGGAATGATGAAGTAGGAAGAGAAGAAATCTGGTTCTGAATCACACAATGAGGACAGTTTACTAACCGTGTGGTTGTTAGGTGCTGCCGAGTCTTTTCTTACTAACCCTAGGACTTCTTTTATATAAGAGAGAAATTAATATTTCTCTTGCTTAAGCCCCTGTTATTTCTTCCCCTACCATATGCAACTGAAATGTTTACAATTAATATAGAAAGTGTTATCTAAATTCTAAAACCATTCTACTAAGGTCTTCCTAGCTATGGCATTGTTAAAGAAAATTGAAATAATACTTACCATTTTGTATTCTGATTTTCCTTTCTCTGCATTATTATAGCATCAGTGTTGTTGTTGTTGTTATGTGCCGTCAAGTTGGACCCGACTCATAGCAATCCCTCCTTGGGTTTCCAAGGTAGTATCACTACAGAAGTAGATTGCCCTATCTGCCTTCTGAGGAGTGGCTGGTGGGTTTGAACTGCTAGCCTTCTGGTTAGCAGTCAAGTACCTTAGGCACTACGCTACCAGAGCTCCCATAGCATCAGTAATTATCTGTATTTTTCCCATTTTTCTTGGTTGTCATGTTTAATGTATGTCTGTGTAGTATTCCAACATGTTGGTAATATTCTAATTTATTTAACTATCCTTCATTGTTAAGGAGCTCTGGTGGCATAGTGCCTAAGGCATTTGACTGCTAACCAGAAAGTTGGTTGTTCAAACCCATCAGCCACTCCATGGAAGGAAGACTGGGCAATCTACTTCCATAAGGACTTACCACCTTGGAAACCCAAAGGGGATTGCTATGCAACTTGATGGCAGTAAGTTTGGTTTTTTT
>NW_006941780.1:0-1279 GCF_000298275.1 Orycteropus afer afer | reverse complement strand
AATTTACAGAGCAAATTCACTTTCCATACAGCAGCTCACATACACTTTGTCTCATGACATTGACTACAATTTACCACAATACAACAACCCCCTCCCACTTCTTCCCCATAGTTACCTCTTCCCTGAGTCCTTCCCTCCTATGCACTCCTGCTGCCCGAGCTGTCTCCCTGTACATACACAGCTCTTCTATTCTCCCATGTTCTCTCCAAGGAGTGTATACGTAATGTAAATGTTCAGCTCATACACCTGTTGTTGTTTGGCTGGAAGCCACAGGAGTGGGTTCCATTTCAGACCTAAAGGGCAACTAGGGGCCATAGTCTCAGTGGTTCCATCAGGTGCTATCAGTCAAGCAAATCTGGTCTTTTTTTTCTAAATGATTTTGACTTTTGTTCCACATTGTTAACTCATTCTATCCATGATTTCCTACAGAGAGCTCCCTCTGAGAATTTGACACTGCTAGCCAGGCACCATCTAGTTCTTCTGGTCTCATAGTTGTATAGGCTGAGGATCACATGGTATGCCAGTCGTTTGGAATAATTCTTTCCATGAATCTTTGGTTTTCTTCATTCTTCTTAGCTCTGGTTGAGGAAGACCCCATCGTCACATCTAGATGACCACGTGCAAGCTTTTAAGATCCTAGTCATGACTCACCAAATTAGGATGTGGAACAATGTTTTTGTGTATGCCAATTGAGCTTGATGTCCCCTGAAACCATGGTTCAGAGCCTACATATCCAACTACTCTCTCCCTCTGAGTAGCTGGCTGTGGCCAAGAAGTGTCTACAAACTTGTCTTTTGTCAGCTCTACTATATACTTGGGAATTCTTACAGAATATAAAAATACACTTATAAAAACATTGTCTGCCAACCTTGCACATGGTCTTGGGCACACTTGCCTCTGCATGTTGTTGTTGCTAGGTGCTATTGAGTTATTTCTGACTCATAGCGACCCCATGTACAGCAGAACGAAACACTGCCCTATCCTGCGCCAGCTCCATGATCCTTGCTATACTTGAGCCCATCATCACAGCCACCACATCAATACATCTCATTGAAGGCCTCCCCCTCTTCCGTTGACCCTCCACCCTACCAAGCATAACATCCTTCTCCAGGGAATTGTCCCTTCTGACAACAGGACCAAAATAGGTGAGATGAAGTCTGGCCATTCTCGCTTCCAAGAAGCATTTAGTGTGCACTTCCTCCAGGACAGATCTGTTAGTTCTTTTAGCAGTCCATGATACTTTCAGCACTCTTAGCCAGCACCACAACTCGAAAGCATC
>NW_006941779.1:0-1241 GCF_000298275.1 Orycteropus afer afer | reverse complement strand
ATAATCAAGGTCATGTGTTGGCTCTTGTGGACTTGTTTTAATTGTCTTCAACTTCAACTTCAACTTGCAAATGAGCAGTTGATGGTCTGTTCCAAAATCAGCTCCTGGCTTTGTTTTGGCTGAAGATACTGAGCTTTTCTTTTCTTTTTGTTTTTTGTTTTGTTTTATTTATTTCATTTATTTCTTTTATTGTGACTTGTGTGAAAATTTACAGTGCAAATTCACTTTCCATACAGCAGTTCACATATACTTTGTCTCATGACATTGACTACAATTTACCATAATGCAACAGCTCCCCTCCCTCTTCCTTCTGATAATTACCTTTTCCCTGTGTCCATCCCTCCATGCACTCCTGTCCCTGAGCTGTTTCCCTATGCATTAACAGCCTTTCTTTCTCCCATGATCTCTCCAAGAAGTGTATCTACCTCAGGTAAATGTTCAACTCATATGCCTGTCTTTCGTTTGGCTGGAAGCTACAGGTGTGGATTCTATTGCAGACTTGAAGGGCAGCTAGGGACCATTGTCTTCAGTGGTTCTACCAGGCTCTATCAAACCAGCAAATCTGGTCCCCACCCCCGTTTTTTCCCAAATTATTTTGAGTTTTGTTCCACATTGTTCTCCCTCTCTATCAAGGATCTGCTACATAGATCCCCTTCCAAGTGGATGTCAGCGGTACCTGGGCACCATCTAGTTCTTCTGGTCTCATAGTCATAAAGGCTGTGGATCACATGGTGTACCAGTCATTAGGACTAATTGTTTCTATGAATCTTTGCTTTTCTTCATTCTCATTTGCTCTGGATGAGGAGAGACCCATCATTGCATCTAGATGGCTGCTTGCAAGTTTGTAAGATCCCAGTTGCTACTCGCCCAAGTAGGAGGTGGAATAATGTTTTGTGTAGTATGTTGTGCTGATTGAGCTTGATGTGACTATGGTCCCAGATATTGAGCTTTTCTATCACTTCTTGCCACATGGAGTTAATCTGATTCCTATGTATTCCATCTGGAGAAGTCCACGTGTATAGGCCACTGTTTGTGTTGTTGAAAAAAAGCTATTTGCAGTGAATAAATTGTTGGTCTTTCAAAATTCTGTCATATGATCTCTGGCATTATTTTTACCTCTAAGGCCAAATTTTCCAATTACTGGTTATTCTTCTTTATTTGCAACTTTTGCACTCTAGTCACCAGCAATAATCAGCACATCTTGATTGCACGTTTGGTCAATTTCAGACTGCAGAAGTTGG
>NW_006941778.1:0-1220 GCF_000298275.1 Orycteropus afer afer | reverse complement strand
GGAGATGTTCATTTAAAGTGTTGATTTTGGCTCTTTCTTCTCTTTTGATGTGTGCATTTATTGCTACAAATTGGCCTCTGATCACTGCTTTTGTTGCACCCCAAAGATTTTGGTATGTTTTGTTTTCATTCTCATTTGAGTCAAGGAATTTTTGAATTTCTATTTTTATTTCTTCTCTTACCCAGTCTTTCTCAATGAGGGTTTTGTTCAGTTTCCATGTGCTAACTCTTTTTACGTTGATCTTCCTATTGATGATTTCTAATTCGATAGCATTATGATCTGAGAAGATACTTTGAAATATTTCAATATTTTTAAACTTATGAAGGCTTGCTTTATGGCCTAACATATGGTCTATCATGGAAAATGTTCCATGTGCACTGGAGAAAAATGTATATCATGCTGCTGTTGGGTGAAGTGCTCTGTAGATGTCTATAAGGCCAAGTTGGTGGGTTGTATTGTTTAGCTCTTCTGCATCTTTGTTGAGTATCTTTCAAAGAAAGTGGTACATTAAAGTTTCCCACTATGACTGTGGAGTCATCTATTTGGCTTTTCAACTCTTTTAAAGTCTGGTTTATGTATTTTGGGGCTCTTTCATTGGGTCCATGGATATTTATTATGGTTATATCTTCATGTTCAATTGATCCTTTAATCATTATGCAATGTTCTTCTTTGTGTCATATGGTGGTTTTTGTCTTAAAGTCAATTTGATCAGAAATTAATACTGCCACTCCTGCTCTCTTACAGTTGCCGTTAATTTGATATATCTTTTTCCAAACTTTGGTTTTTAGTCTATTTTTGTCTTTATCTCTAAGTTGTGTCTCTTGTACGTAGCATATTGATGGGTTTTGTTTTCTTATCCAATCTGCAACTCTCTGTCTCTTGAGTGGTGCATTTAATCCAATAACATTCAGTGTAATTATTGACAAGTATGAATTGGTTGCTGTCATTTTGGTATGTGTTTTTCCATGGTGTCCCTGGTTTCTTTGTTCTATATTATTTTCTGTGCTGAGCTCATTATGTTTTTGAATCCTGTTATCATTTCCTTCGTTGCTGTTGTTTTAATATTTTCTGAATATTTGTGCCTGTCTCTTTTTTTATTGTGATATGAAGGTTTATCATTTTTCTTTGAGGTTACCCTATGATTTAGAATTTTATCCCTGAGTTTAGAACAGTCCTTTCTATGTTTCAACTCTCTTAACTTCCTCACCATTTAGAAGTTC
>NW_006941777.1:0-1279 GCF_000298275.1 Orycteropus afer afer | reverse complement strand
CCTATTTGGCCAGTGCAAAAAACAAATGGATCTTGGAGAATGACAGTGGATTATCGTAAACTTAATCAGGTGGTGACTCCAATTGCAGCTGCTGTTCAGCTTTAAAACTCAGTTCAAGAACCCTTCCTCTATAACTCTTAAGTGTGCCTCTCCATGGCTTAAAACAACACAAATTTATTATCATACAGCTTTGGAGGTCAAAATTCCTAAAATCAAGGTGTTGGTAGTGTTGTGATCTTTCTGGAGTCTGTAATCAAGAATCCATTTCTTGGTTTCTCCCAGCTTCTAGAGGCTACCTGCAATTTCCTGGCTTGTAGGTCCTTCCTTGAATTACTCTGGCCTCATCCAAAACCAAGTTCACTGCCATCCAGTTAATTTCAACTCACAGTGACCCTATAGGACAGGATAGAACTGCCCCGTACAGTTTCCAAGGCTGTAAACCTTTACAGAAGCAGACTGCAACATTTTTCTCCCACTAAGTGACTGGGTTCAAATTTTTGGTTAGCAGCCAAATGCTTTAACTACTGCACCATCAGAGCTCCTTTCTGTCCTCATACTTCCATCAAAATATCTCCCTCAGTCTGATTTTTCTGCTTCCTTCTCCCTTATAAGTATCTTTCTGATTCCGTTGGGGCCATCTGGATAATCATTCCATTCAAGACCCTTGATCACATTTGCCAAGTTCCTTTACCATGTAAGGTAACATAATCACAAATTCTGGGATTTAGAGTGTGGATATCTATTGGGGAGGGCTTACTCTGTCTACTATACCCCCTTTGAGTCTCACTATCCTGTTATAAACGTCAATGTTAACAGCATAACACTCAGGTACATTTTATTTGCATATAATCACCCAGGAGCTCTGGTGGCATAGTGCCAAAGGCTGCTAACCAGAAGGCTGGTGGATCAAATCCACCAGCCACTCCTGGAAAAGAAGACTGGGCAAACCCAAGGAAGGGTTGCTGTAAGTCAAAATCCACTCGACAGCAGTGAGTTTGGTTTGGGTTTTGGTTATAATCACCCTAACAGACTGTTATCTTCTGGAGAGAGATGCTATTGAATCTTTCAGCTATTTCTACCATTCCTAGCATCTTGCCTATTACTGAGCAGTTGTTCAATGAATTGAATTGAGTGTTTGTGGAATCAAACAAACAAAAAACAAACTCACTGCCATAGAGTTGGATCCAACTCATAGAGACCCCCTCCTTGGGTTTCCAAGGAGGTATCTCTACGGATGTAGATTTTCCAATCTTCCTTCTGAGGAGTGGCTAGTGGATTT
>NW_006941776.1:0-1267 GCF_000298275.1 Orycteropus afer afer | reverse complement strand
TGAATGAATTTTCTACACTGATTTTTAAGGGAAGGAAGAGTCTAGAACTCTGCTAAGAGTCCACGCTTGTATTTCCTTTCCAATTTATCTCAGATTTACTAAATGCCAAGTGTACTTTAAGCACACAAAATATTGGCAGCACTGAGTTGCCTGGCAAGTACAGTCATGCCAACTATTCTTGTTATAACTCACGTGCAAGCTACAACAATGCTCTCTAATTTCATTAGGTCAGGCCAAGCAACCCGTACCCTAGCCCTGCTTTGCAACTAATGATATGCACATAAGACATATATTAAGTTTTAAAGGCAGACTCCTTGCTCCTCTAGACTGCCTTTTTCTCATCTGCCTCTGATTGTATGTAAACAGTAAACTCTGGGCCAGGATATCTGGGAAACTGACCAGGAGTTAGTTTTGAAAACTAAAATCCTACTGTCCAAATCTTCAGATCTGAATTCTCACTGGATCAACCAAAGCTAGGTTCCCAGCACCAAGTCCCAAAACTGTAGCAACTGTCTTGATAGAGCTAATCTACATTAATGGTAGAGATGTGAATGAAAATTAATTAGAAATTTTATATATATATATATATATATTCATAAATGCTGTTTAGAGCTTTTGAAGGCAGTCCATCTTCCACCTCAGTCATTGTTTATGTCTACCAATAATATATCCAATACAGGTCTACCTCTATTATCTAAGTGAAATTTTGTCTGTATGTTTACTATGCTCATTATGGCCCCACCCTTCAATAACTTAGTATTCATGTTGACAATTTCCTATCAGTCAAGGACCACACAGTCTGGGCATCATCAACAAGCAAGCGACACAATTACATGATAAACCATAAGTCTGAAGAACGCTACAGTGAAAGTATGTTGTTATATTGCAAGTATCTAAAACAGTACACAGTTTTTCATAAACTTAAAAGATACAGTATAAGAGAATTTAAATTCAGGTCAAATTCCATTATTACAGAGGAAAAAAAAACCCTCACTGCCATCAAGTCAATTCCAACTCACATCGACCCCCACTGGGCTTCCAAGGCTGTAAAACTTTACAGAAGCAGATTGCCTCATCTTTCTTACATGGAGGGGCTGGTGGGTTCGAACCATCAACCTTTGGGTTAGCAGCCAAATGCCTTAACCACTATACCACCAAAACCAAAAACACAACAAACTCATTGCCATCAAGTCAATTTGACTCATAGCGACCCCTCCTTGGGTTTCTGCGGCAGTATCTCTACAGAAGTAGACTGCCCAGTCTTTCC
>NW_006941775.1:0-1204 GCF_000298275.1 Orycteropus afer afer | reverse complement strand
CCATTTGTTAAACAAACAATTTCTTTCCCATTGAATGGATTTCAGCCCTTTGTCAAAGATCAGCTGACCATAAGTCGATGGACGTATTTCTGGGTTTTCAATTCTGTTCCATTGGTCTATGTGTCTGTCATTGTACCAATATCAGGCAGTTTTGACTATTGTGTCTATATAGTAGGTTTTAAGATCCAGGAGTGAGAGACCTCTTACTTTGTTCTTCTTCTTCAATAATGCTTTGCTTATCCAAGGTCTCTTTCCTTTCCATCTAAAGTTATTGATTGCCTTTTTCATATCCTCAAAGAATGCTGATGGGGTCTGGATTGGAATTGCATTGAATATATAGATTGCTTTGGATAGAACTGACATTTTCACAATGCTTGTCTTCCTATCCACAAGCATAATATGTTCTTCCATTTATGTAGATCTCTAATGGTTTCTTGAAGTAATCTTTTATAGTTTTCTTTGTACAGGTCTTTTGTGTCCCTGGTAAGATATATTCCCAAGTATTTTATTTATTTATTTTGGTAGCTATTGTAAATGGTATTGATTTCTTTGTTTCTTTTTCATCAATCTCATTGCTGGTATAGAGGAATCCAACTGATTTTTGGATGTTGATCTTGGATTCTGCCACAATGGTAAATCTCTCAATTAGTTCCAGTAGATTTTTTACTGAGTCTCTTGGCTTTTCTAACTACAGGATCATATCATCATCAAATAGGGATAGTTTGACTTCTTCCTTACCAATTTGGATGTCTTTGATTTCCTTTTCTTGCCTTATTGCCCTGGCTAGGACTTCCAAAATAATGTTGAATAGAAGTAGTGACAGAGGGCATTCTTGCCTGGTTCCTGTTTGCAAGGGGAATGGTTTCAGTCTCTCTCCATTGAGAATAATGTTGGCTGTTGGTTTTGCATAAATGCTTTTTATTATGTTGAAGAATGTCCCTTCTATTCCTATTTTGCTGAGAGATTTGATCAGGAATGGGTGTTGGATTTAATCAAATGCTTTTTCTGCATCAATTGATATGATTGTGTGGTTTTTATCCTCTGTATTATTTATGCAGTGGATGACGCTGATGGTTTTTCCTAATGGTGAACCATCCACGCATACCTGACATGAACCCCACTTGGTCATAATGAGTGATTTTCTTGATATGTTGTTGGAGTCTATTGGCTAGGATTTTGTTGAAGATTTTTGCATCTATATTCA
>NW_006941774.1:0-1238 GCF_000298275.1 Orycteropus afer afer | reverse complement strand
ATAGTTGTATAGGCTAAGGATCACATGGTGTACCAGTCCCTTGAGCTAATTGTTTCCATGTGTCTTTTGATTTCTTCATTCTTCTTTGCTCTGGACGAGGAGAGACCCATTGTTGCATCTAGATGGCCGCTTGTGAACCTTTAAGATCCTAGTTGCTACTTGCCAAAGTAGGATATGGAACAATGTTTTTGTGTAGTATATTATGCCAATTAAGCTTGATGTCTCCTGCAACTATGGTCCTGAGCCCACAGATCCAACTACTCACTCCCTCTGGGTAGCTGGCTGTGGCCAAGAATGTTTACTTAACTTTTAGGGAATTCAGTCACCAATTAGGGGACTTTTCTGTAGCATTTAGGAGCTCTGGTAGCATAGTGCCTTAAGGCACTTGACTGCTAACCAGAAGGCTGGCGGTTCAAACCCACCAGCCACTCCTCAGAAGGAAGGTTGGGCAATCCTACTTCCGTAGTGATACAGCCTCGGAAACCCAAGGAGGGGTCGCTATGAGTCAGGGTTGACTCGACGGCACATAACAACAACAATAACAATGGTTGATCCTAGGTCTGAAGCTATCTCAAAATGTAAGATTTGTACACTCCTGTCTAACTTTTTCCAGTTCTAACATAATGGCTATGTTCAAATTTGAAGTCATGAACTGACTTATCTCAGTGTCACTTCATGAGATGAAAGATACTAAAAGTAATTGATACAAGAAACTTGAATTTTACTTTCAGAGGAAGATGTATTTTCTCCCACCACTTCTCTCTAGGCCCTCACTTTCTTACATTTCTCATTGCCTAGACTAAAAGAGAAACATGTGAGGCTACAGTGTATATCCCTTTCTCCTCGTCAGGTATTTGAAATTGTCAGATGTATGTAAACTCAAAGGGATAAATGAGATCTTTAAGGAAGTAAACATTACTATAGAGGAGACCTGGTGATTCAGTGATTAAGTGCACTTCTGCTAAGCAAAAGGTACATGATTCAAACCCACCAACTGCTCCTAAGGAGAAAGATGTGGTAGTCTACTTCTGTAACAATTACAACATTGGAAATCCTATGAAGCAATTCTATTCTGTGCTATAGAGTCACTTGGAGTCACAACTGATGCAATGATTTTTTTTTAAACATTACTGTATGAAAAGACAACCAACTGAACAACTTATTTCAGATATAACATAATTATGAAAGAAGAAATATAAGAGAGTAAACTTTCTTAAGAGGACTATTTTAAATTTGAA
>NW_006941773.1:0-1279 GCF_000298275.1 Orycteropus afer afer | reverse complement strand
TACCTATACTTGAGCTCTGGTAGTGTAGTGCCTAAGGCACTTGACTGCTAACCAGAAGGCTGGCGGTTCAAACCCACCAGCCACTCCTCCAAAGGAAGGTTGGGCAATCTACTTCCATAGTGATACCGCCTCAGAAATCCAAGGAGGGGTCACTATGAGTTGGGTCTGACTCCATGGCACATAACAACAACACATCTGAGTACCTCACATTCCAGTCAAGATAGGGAACATTTCCAACCCCTGGAAAGTTCCCTCATGCCCCTTTTGCAGTCAACTCCTTCATCACTGATCTAGTTAAGTTTTTTATTCCACTGTATGACTATATCACAATATGTTTATCCATTCTGCTACTGTTGGACACAGAGACTGTTCCCAGGTCTACACTATTGTGAATAAAGCAGCTATGCACATTCTTATATAAGTCTTTTTATAAACATGTTTTCATTTGTCTTAGGTAAATACCTAGGAGTGAATTTGCTGGATCACAGAGTAGACGCAAGTTTAACTTCATAAGAAACTGCCAACTGATTTCCAAAACGGTTATACCAATTTATATCCCACTGACAAAGTATGAGAGTTCTAGTTGCCCCACATCTTTGCCAATATTTGGTACTATGAGCCATTTTAAAGTTTTAGGAATTCCAGTGAGTGTGACTTCATTTCACATACTCTGGACATGTTACCAGGAGGGACCAATCACTGAAGAAGTAAGTACATAATGCTTGGTAAAGTATAGGGTCAGTGAAAAAGAGGAAGATACTCAACAAGATGAATTGTCACAGTGGCTACAACCATGGGCTTAAACAAAGCAACAATTGTGAGGATGGCACAGGACCAGGCAATGTTTTCTTCTTTTGTACACAGGGTTGCTCTGAGTCAGCACCTAACAACAGTGGGTATGAAGTGTGTCCTAGTAAAGTTTTAATCTTCATTTCTCTAATGACTAATGATATTAAGCGTATTTCATTTGCTTTCTGGCCAGTTATATATTTTCTTTTGAGAAGTATTTGTACGTATCATCAAATCAAGCCCATTTTAAATAGTTGTCTTTTTCTTAATGAGAATATTGCATATTTCTTTATATATTCTGGGTACAAATCCTGTTAGATATATGTATTATAAATAGTTTCTCCCAATCCATAGTTTTCCTTTTAATTTTCTTAACAATGTCCTTTTTTTAAAAAAAAAATTTTATTGTGACAATTGATGCCAATGGAAGCAGCAGTCAGGATATTAGACGACATGTAGCATTGGGAAAGTCAACTGTGAAGGAACTGTT
>NW_006941772.1:0-1241 GCF_000298275.1 Orycteropus afer afer | reverse complement strand
ATTGAGACTATGGCCCCTAGATGCCCTTCAGGTCTGAAATTGAGCCCACACCTCTGGTTTCCAGCCAAAGAATAGACAGGCATATGAGTTGAACATTTACCTGAGGTAGATACACTCCTTGGAGAGAACAAACATGGGAGAAAGAAGGGTTGCTTATGCACAGGGAGAAAAGTCAGGGGGCAGGAGTGCATGGAGGGATGGACACTGGGAAGAGGTAACTATTGAGAGGAAGTAGGAGGAGAGATGTCGCATTGTGGTAAATTGTGGTCAATGTCATGAGAAAAAGTGTATGTGAACTCCTGTATGGAAAGTGTATTTCCTCTGTAAATTTTTACCCAAATTGCAATAAAAAGAAAAGAAAAATTGTTCAAATTAGAAAACATTATTTTGTGCTTACCCAAGTTTACTCTTTCCAGCATACTGCTCATTTCTATAGCTACAAGTTCCTATCAGAAGTCATTTTCACTCGGCTTGAAATATTTTTATTAACATTTTTTTAGTGTAGAATTTTGGTGATTAATTCTTTCAGCCTTTATTTCTCTGAGAAAGTTTCTCTATGGTCATTACTTTATTTGTGCTTCTGAATGTAAAATACTTCTTTTCACTGGCTGCTTAATATTTTTTTTTCCTTATCATTGTTTTAAAGAATTTGATTACAGTGTATTTTGTGTCATTTTTGTTCTTTTTATCTTTTTTTTGATGTTAATTGTACTTTTGGGATCTCTGAGTGTATAATTTTAATTAAATTTGGAATTTTTAGCTGTATATTTTTGCTACAAGTAAATTTTTATGACTCTTTTCTCCCACTCTGCTCTTTGAGACTCAAATTACATGGGACTCAAATTGTATGGTAAGCCAGTTGTTATTATCCTACAGATCACTGAGACTTAATTTTCCTGTTATTTTTTCTCATTGTGTTTTACTTTGGATAGTTTGCAATGAAAAGTTTCTGAGATCACTAATCTCTTCTTTTGCAGTTTAATCTACTTAATGCTATCCAATGAAATTTTTATTTCAGATATTTTTATTTTTCTCTTCTGAAAGTTCCATTTTCTTTTTAAATGAACATTCCTATCATTTCTCAGGAGAGACAACTCAGGGACGCTGAAAGTAGCAAGCGGGAAGAGCAGGGGAAAGGGGATTAAAATCCAGGAAGCCAGAGAGAAGAGCAGTCAGCCGAAGGGATTAGGTGAGGGGAGGCAACTCAGGCCCGTCCAGAGCAGCAGGCCGGAAGAGCAGGA
>NW_006941771.1:0-1280 GCF_000298275.1 Orycteropus afer afer | reverse complement strand
CTAAGTGTGAATAATTATATGTATTCAAGGTAAAAATTAATTATTTAGATAAGCACAGAAAAATAGTGACTCTAGTACCCACATTGTACATAAAGTCTGTTTGGACTATATTAACTGAAGGAGCCTATTTTGATAATGCGGGGACACTAATGACATGTCTAGCATCAAAGTATCCATGAGTCAGAAATGGCATTATTCATATTTAGGTATGAAAAAATTGAGCTATGTGACATTTACTTTCAAAATATATTAGAAGCTGCTTAAGTTAAAAATAAGTACATAATAAAACCAATAAACACTTAATAGAAAAATAGAAAAGCAGGTAGGAGGGCAAACATATATCAAAAACCTACAATGACATTATTTCCATGATTAAGCATTAAATTTAGCATTGAACTTCCTCTGTTAAAAGTAAAATTGGAAGTATGATGAATTATAGTTCTCTTTTCACGATGGAAAAGCTCATACTAGTTATTCAGGAAAGGTAAATTTTCCATATACAAGGAACCATATTTGGGATGTATTGTCAACAATAATTTTATGAATTATGCAATAATGTTTTTCATTATACATTACTTATGAAGTAACTAGTCTTATTCTGAGTATTAATAAACATTGAAAATAGGAAGATAAACAATTCGATAAAATGGACAAATCTATGAACAGAAATTTTATCAAGAATATACACAAATATAACACCTAACAAGACAAATATATATGATAGTTGATACACACATGAAAAGATGCTCAACATCATTAGTTATCAAGGAAATGTAAATTAAAACCACAACTAAACACAGCTACACAACTGGTAAAATGGTTACGATTGAAATACCAAGCATTGGCAAAGGAGTGGAGCAACTGGAACTCTCATACCTTGCTGGTAGGAACACAAAATGGTAGAATAACTTTGAGAAACAGTTTGGCAGTTCCTTATAAATGCCATGACTCTATAACCCAGCAATTTCATTCGTAGGTATTTCCCCGAGAGAAATGAAAACACGTGCCTGAACAAAGATTTGTACATGTGTGTTCTTATCAGCTTCGTAATAGAAGGTGAAATCAAAAAAAAAAAAAAAAGTCCAAATATTCGTCAACAATTGAGTGGCTAATGCATTGTTGTATATCTATGCAGTGGAATGTTACTCATAAATAGTAAATAAAATGAGATATCCCTGTTCCCGTGGAGTTGGCATTCTCATGAGGCAGAGATAAGTAAGCAATAAATATACATGAGTAGAGGCGGGTAATAAATAATGTTATAAAGAAAATAATAGAAT
>NW_006941770.1:0-1244 GCF_000298275.1 Orycteropus afer afer | reverse complement strand
AAGAGAGCCAAAATATGATCTTGAATATATCCCTCCTGAATTTAGAGACCATCTAAGGAATAGATTTCATGCATTGAACACCAATGACCAAAAACCAGAAGAATTGTAGGAGAATATCAAGAACATTATCCATGGAGTTTCGGCAAGATGATGGACTAGGCAGAAAGACTGCACAGACCCTCTTCAACAAAGAAAAGAGAAATCCATTAACACAGACACAGAAGATAATCCTGGACCCCTGAGCCTTGAAGAGAAAGATATAGAAATGGACTAAACCCCAACTAGCAGATGAATTTGCATGAAAATACCAAAAAAGGAGCCATACAGAGCTGCGGTCTGGCAGAGATCCTGACAGCACAGACAGCTTAGAGATTCCCGAGTGCTGGTAGGACTTAAGAATTAACCTGAAAATCAGCCCTGCTAGCCAGGGACCGCACAGAGGACTGCTCTGGTGGCTGGGGAATAAATGCAGAAGGTGAAGAGAAAGGTGGGCTGAGCTGTGAACTTTTGTCAGTCTGGAGAGCACCGCCATTTTGAAGGTCTAAAAGTGGTTTGACTATTTTGGATATTTAAAGAGACAGTGCTCTTGCAGATTCCTGGGGCTTAAGAACATGTTCTGCTTTCCAGCAACCCCAAGGACCCTCCGGACCTGCAAGACTGAAAAGGTACGAATTCCTCTTGTTACTCTTATACCCCAGACCCGCTTGGTGAACATCGGTGTGGCCATTCCCCACTCCCACCTACCTTCTGGGTGCACAGGAACTCCATCACAGTCTGAGTGCTCAGACAGAGCCTGGGTGCCCTGCTCTGTCCTCCACCGATTTTTTTTTCTCTCTCTCTTTTTTATTTTATTTTGTTCTTTTTTGCTTTCTTTTTTCTGGTGATTAGTTTGCTTGTATTTGTCTGTTTTAAACAAACTATTATTATTAATATTTTTGTCCTTTTTACTATTATTCTTAATCTTCCCCTCCCAAGTCCTAGTTTTCAGCATTTTTTTTCTTTTCCCTGTTCCTGGTTGAAATTTTTTTTCCCCCTTTTTTCTTGTCATTAACACCATTCCTTGTTTTTCTTTTTGCATTTTTCCCATTTTTTTTCCTTCATTATTCTCATTCTCTACTTTTTTTCTCTTAATGCCCTATCCCCAGATATTGCAGGTTTTCTTGTTTTTTCTTCTTCTTTTTCCCTTTTTTCTTTTTTTGGTTACTATTCCTGTGTGTTTACATGGCATGTTCTTTGTCCCTGTG
>NW_006941769.1:0-1280 GCF_000298275.1 Orycteropus afer afer | reverse complement strand
TTATGTGCCTGCAAAGACTTCTCCAAAAGAGTCAAAAGAGAACCTACAGATTTGGAGAAAATATTTGGTAATGACATATCTGACAAAGGACTTATCTCTAGAATTTATAGAAAACTCTAACACCTCAATAACAAAAAGACAAACAATCCAATTTAAAAATGGGCAGAAGACATGAATAGACACTTCATCAAAGAGGATATTCAGGCAGCCAACAAATATGAAGAAATGCTCACAATCATTTGCCATTAGAGAGATGCAAATCAAACCAACAAGGAGATACCATCTTGCCCCAGCACTAGTAGCGAAGTTCAACAAGACAGAAAATAACACATGCTGTCGAGGATGTGGAGAGATTGGGACTCTCATACACTGCTCTTGGGAATATCAAATGATACAACCACTGTGGAAAGCAGTATGGTGATTCCTTAAAAAGTTAGAATTAAAAATATCATTTGATCCAGCCATTCCATTACTAGGTGTATATCCTAAAGAAGTGAGAGCCATGACAAGAACAGACATATGCACACCAATGTTCATTGCATCACTATTTACAATAGCCAAAAGATGGAAACAACCTATATGTCCACATCTGAGGAATGGATAACAAAACTATGGTACATACACACAACGGAACACTATGCAATCCTAAAAGATAACCTAGAATCTGCAAAACACCATGTAACGTAAATGAACTTGGAGGACATTATGTTGAGAGAAATAAGTCAGTCACAAAAAGACAAATATTGTATTAGTCTGTTATTGTAAAAGACATAGAGATGTATGTGCGAGGTACAGATAACAAAGATCAACTGTTTTGCATATACAGTACTGCGTTGTCAGTGAAGGCAAACTTGGGTATATGGGTGGATAGATGGGTGGACAGGCTGAACTATTATGTATGTCTAAGAAGTGGGGAGTGTACCCAAGACCATGTATAGGGATGGCAGACAATGGTCCTATAAGTGCTTTTGTATGATATGTAAGAATTCCCAGGTGTAGAGTAGAGCTGACAAGGGACAAAGTCGTAGTCACTTCTTGGTCACAGCCAACTACCCAGGGAGACCGAGTAGTTGAACCTGTGAGTTCGGGACCATCATCACAGAAGACATCAAGCTCAATTGGTGTAACATACTACACAAACATTGTTCCAACTCCTACTGTGGCAAGTGGCGACTGGGATCTTAAAAGCTTGCAAGCAGCTTCTGGCAAGATGGTGGACTAGGCAGAAGGATTGCAAAGACCCTCTTCAACAAAGAAAAGGGAAACCAATTAACACAGAC
>NW_006941768.1:0-1244 GCF_000298275.1 Orycteropus afer afer | reverse complement strand
GACCATTGTCTGCCAACCCTATACATGTTGTTGGATACACTCCCCATTTCATAGATATACCTAATTGTTCAGCCTGTCCACCCATCTATACACCCATATACCCATGTTAGCCTTCACTGACAGCGCAGTACTGTATGTACAAAAGGGTTCATATTTCTTGTCTGTACCACCCATGTACTTCTCTATGTCTTTCTCATTCTCAGTGCTGCCATATTTGTGACTCATATTTGGTACATTGCCCTGTTCTTCACTCAAATCAATACTTATATCTATCTATCTAATAGTGTTCCCTCCCCTCTCTCCCACCCCTGGTAACCAACAAAGAAAATTTCCTTCTGTAGATAAACTTTTCCTTAACTTTTACAATAATGGACTAATGCAATATTTGTCCTTTTGTGATTGACTTATTTCACTCAACATAATGTTCTCCAAGTTCATCCATGTTATGCGGTGTTTTGAAGATTCTACATTATTCTTTAGCATTGCATAGTATTGTGTTGTGTGTATTTACCATAGTTTGGTTATCCATCCTTCAGTTGATTGATACTTAGGTTGTTTCCATCTTTTGGCTTTTGTAAATAGTGCTGCAATGAACATGGTGTGCATATATCTGTTCTTGTCATTGCTCTCACTGCTTTAGGGTATATACCTAGTGATGGAATGGCTGGGTCAAATGGTATATCTAATTCCAGCTTTTGAAGGAATTGCCACAATGCTTTGCACAATGTTTATGCCATTTTACAGTCTCACCAGCAGTGTATGAGAGTGCCAATTTCTACACAATCTCGCCAGCATTTGTTATTTTCTGTCTTGTTGAACTTTGCTACTAGTGTTGGAGCAAGATGGTATCTCGTTGTTTTGATTTGTATCTCTCTAATAGCTAATTTTCATGAGCATTTCTTCATATGTTTGTTGGCTGCTTGAATATCCTCCTTGGTGAAGAGTCTCTTCATGTCTTCTGCCCATTTTTTAATTGGATTGTTTGTCTTTTTGTTATTGAGGTGCTAGAGTTTTCTATAAATTCTAGAGATAAGTCAGTCCCTTGTCAGATATGTTATTACCAAATACTTTTTCCCAATCTGTAGGTTCTCTTTTGACTCTTTTGGAGAAGCCTTTGGAAGCACATAAAAATTTAATTTTTAGAAGGTCCCAGTCATCTGGTTTCTCTTCTGCTGTTTGTGCATTTTGAGTTATGCTTGATAGTCTATTTATGCCATATATTAGGGTCCTTAAATTTGCCCTTT
>NW_006941767.1:0-1223 GCF_000298275.1 Orycteropus afer afer | reverse complement strand
AAAGGAAAAACAGACAACTCTACAATAATAGTAGGAGACTTTATAACACACTGCTTTTGAGGAAGAACAGAACAACTTAAAAAAAAAAAAACTCAACAAATATACAGCAGAACTCAACAACACAAATCAACCAACTTGACCTCACAGACATATATAGAGCACCCCACCCAACAAAAGCACAATTCACATTATTCTCCAGTGTACCTGGCTCATTCTCCAGAATAGACCATATGATAGCACATAAAACAAGCCTCAATAAATTCGAAAACACTGAAATACTACAAAGCATCTTCTCAGATCACAATGCTATACAATTAGAAATTAATAACAGGAAGCTCAAGGAAAAAATAGCAAACGTGGAAATTGAATAAAACACTGCTCAAAAACTACTGGATAATAGAAGAAATAAAAACTGAAATAAAAGAATTTGTAGAAAAAAACAAGAATGAAGATACATCTTACTAAAACCTATGAGACACAGAGAAAGCAGTACCCAGAGGTCAATTTATAGCAATAAATGCACACATCAAAAAAAGAGGAAAGAAACAAAATCAACACTCTCACTCAACACTCTCATTTTTCCAACAATTAGAAAAAGAGCAACTAAAGAAACCTATAGTATCCAGAAGTAAAGAAATAATAAAAATCAGAGCAGAAATAAACGAAACAGAAAACAAAAAAAAAAAAAAAAGAGAAAATCAACAAAACAAGAAGTTGGTTCTTCGAAAAGATTAACAAAACTGACAAACCATCTAACAAAAGAAAAGATAGAGAAGATGCAAATAACACAAATTAATGAAAATGGCAATATCACAACAGAACCAACTGAAATTAAAAAAAAATATTGAAAGAATATTATGAAGAACTGTACTCCAACAGATTCAAGAACCTAGAAGAGACATACAAGTTTCTAGAAACACAAGACCTATCTAAACTACCCCGGTCAGAGATAGAGTATTTGAACAGACCCATAACAAAAGAAGAAATTGAGCAGGTCATAAAAAAATTACCCACAAGAAAAAGTCCTGGCCCAGAGGGCTTCACTGGAGAATTTTACCAAACATTCAGGGAAGAGCTGACACCTATACTACTCAAACTATTTCAGAATACAGAAAGTGATGGAATACTCTCAAATTTATTTTATGAAGCAAGCATAACACTGACACCAAAACCAGGGAAAGACATCACTAAAGAGGAAAACTACAGAACAATATCCTTCATGA
>NW_006941766.1:0-1280 GCF_000298275.1 Orycteropus afer afer | reverse complement strand
TTTTGATTTGGGTGAAGATTTACACAGCAAATTCACTTTCCATACAGCAGTTCACATATACTTTGTCTCATGTCATTGACCACAGTTTACCACAACGTGCAGCCACTTTCATACCTTCATTCTCTATCATACCTACTAGGAGGCAGGTCATGAGTGCATAAGTGCTGCCAAGTAGCAAATACAAGAAGCACAGTACTCTGCTTACTCAGATACATTAAAAAAAAAAAAAAAACTTGTGCAAGTTATTACAACATACAATCACCAATTAGATATAAATACAACAAAGTCACAATGTCTCAAAGACAACAGACCATAGAAGTCCACACAAAGAAGCAAGATAAAGCAATAAAACAAGGGACCACGATACAAACGCATATCACAACTCTGACAAAGCAGCAGCACTGGAACTCCCTGATAAAGAATTAAAAGGAATTATACTTAGGTACATTCAATGGATTGAGAGACAGATCAAAGAAAACACTGACAAACTTAAAGAAAGCACAGAAAAAAACCCAGGACAATTTTGAAAGGAAATAAAAGAATAAAATGATAAAATAAATGAAAAATTACAAATGATATAAAAATCTACAGACAGAAATCCAGAAGATTAATACTAAATTCTCAGAAACAGATAACACATATAAAGGAAAAAGGAGTAGACTCAAATCAATGGAAGTCAGAACTAATGAGACTGAAGACAAATATCTGAATACTTTGGAAAGGGATTAAGCAAAAAACAGATAAAAATAAAATAAAGCCTAAGATTCATGTGGGATACCATCAAAAGGAATAACCCACGTGTAATCGGAATTCCACAACAGGAAGAGAAAAATAACACCACTCAGAAAATAGTCACAGATTTGTTGGAAGAGAATTTCCATCATACGATGAAAGATGAGGATATATCCACGCAGGAAGTCCAACGAACCCCAAAAAGGACAGACCCCAAAAGAAAATCACCAAGACGTGAAAGCTGCACAAGAAAAATGAAAAGTTATCTACAAAGGGCAACCAGTAACACTAAGCTCTGATTTCTCAAGCAGGTGAGAAGGCAATGGGATAGTACATATAAAACCCTGAAAGAGAAAAATTTCCAACCGAGACGTATATACCCAGCAAAACTGTCCCTCAAATATGATGGTGAAATTATCACATTTCCAGATAAACAGTAGCGTAGTGCCTAAGGCACCTGACTGCTAACCAGAAGGCTGGAGGTTCAAACCCACCAGCCACTCCTTGGAAGGAAGGTTGGGCAATCTACTTCTGTAGTGATACTGCCT
>NW_006941765.1:0-1275 GCF_000298275.1 Orycteropus afer afer | reverse complement strand
TACTTCCGTAGTGATACTGCCTCGGAAACCCAAGGAGGGGTCGCTATGAGTCGGGTTTGACTCGACGGCACATAACAACAACAACAACAACATATGTTAGTTTAGATAAGTAGTGCATTTCTAGAAATCTGTCCATTTCTTCTGGGTTTTCAAATTTGTTGGAGTACAGTTTCTTCATAGCATCTTGATATTATTCTTTTTATTTCTCTTGTTTCTGTTTGGATGTCATTCATTTTATTTCTAATTTGTGTAATTTGCATATTCTCCCTTTTTTACTTTAAATTTGCCAGTGATTTGTCAACTTTATCAATCAATTCAAAGAATCAATTTCTTGTCTTGTTGATTTTTTCTATTGTCTATTTTCCATTTTATTTCTTTCTGCTAGAATTTTTATTATTTCTTCTACTTATTGTAGGCTTTTCTTGCTGTTCTTTTTCTAACTGTTGGAGATGCTGGGTTAAGCTGTTGATTTTAGCTCTTTCTTGTTTTTTGATGTGTGCATCAATTGCTATAAATTACCCTCTGATCACTGTTTTTGCTGTGTCCCAAAGATTTTTGTATGTTGTGTTTGCATTCTCATTTAATTCAAGGATTTTTTTTTAATTTTATTTTTTAATTTCTTCTATTACCCAGTTGTTTTTAAGGAAGGTGTTATTTAGTTTGCATGTGTTTGCTCTTTTTCTGTTGGTCTTCCTTAATTTGATTTCTAATTTTATAGTGTTGTGATCTGAGAAGATGCTTTGCAGTATTTCACTGTTTTTAAGTTTATTGAGGCTTGCTTTGTGGCCTAACATATGGTCTATCTTGAAGAATGTTCCATGTGTACTGGAAAAGAATGTATATTTTGCTGTTGTTGGGTGGAGTGCTCTATAAATGCTTAAAAGGTTAATTTGTTGATTGTATTCTTTAGTTCTTCTGCATCTTTGTTGATGCAGAAGAAAGAACTTTCTTTCCAGTTGTTCAATCTCTTATTGAAAGTGTTGTATTAAAGGCTCCTACTATTACTGTGGAGTCGTCTATTTGTCTTTTTAATTCTGTTAAAGTCTGCTTTATATATTTTAAAGAACTCTGCTGGTGCAATGGAGCTCTGGTGGTATAGTGCCTAAGGCATTTGACTGCTAACCAGCATACTGGTGGTTCAAACCCACCAGCCGCTCCTCGGAAGGAAGGTTGGGTAATCTACTTCAGTAGTGATACTGCCTCATAAACCCAAGCAGGGGTCGCTATGAGTTGGATCTGGCTTGATGGCAGTGGGTTTGGCTTTTTTTTTTTTTT
>NW_006941764.1:0-1233 GCF_000298275.1 Orycteropus afer afer | reverse complement strand
GCCCTTTATTATGTTGAGGAATGTCCCTTCTATTCCTATTTTGTTGAGAGTTTTGATCAGCAATGGGTGTTGGATTTTATCAAATGCCTTTTCTGAATCAATTGATATGATCATGTGGTTCTTCTCTTTTGTTTTATTTATGTGGTGGATAACGTTGATTATTTTTCTAATGTGGAACCATCCCTGCATATCTGATATGAACCCCATTTGGTCATAATGAGTGATTTTCTTGATATGTTGTTGCAGTCTATTGGCTAGGATTTTGTTGAAGGTTTTTGCATCTATATTCATGAAAGATACTGGTCTGTAGTTTTCCTTTTGAGTGACATCTTTGCCTGGCTTTGGTATCAAGGTTATGCTTGCTTCATAAAATGAGTTAGGGAGGATTCCATTCTTTTCTATGTTTGGGAATAGTTTGAGCAGGAATGGTGTCAGTTCTTCTCTGAATTTTTTGTAGAATTCTCCAGTGAAACCATCTGGGCCAGGACTTCTTATTTTGTTGGTAATTTTTTTATGTCCTGTTCAATTTCTTCTTTTATTATGGATCTATTTACCTTTTCCACATCATTCTGTTTTAGTTTAGTTAAGTAGTGTGTATCTAGAAATCTGTCCATTTCTTCCAGATTTTCAGATTTGTTGGAGTACAATTCTTCATAGTATCCCGATAGTATCCTTTTTATTTCAGTTGATTATGTTGTGATGTCACCTGTTTTATTTCTTATTCATGTTATTTGCATTCTCTCTCTCTCTTTTCCTTTGTTAAATTTGCCCATAGCTTGTCAATTTTATTTATCTTTTCAAAAAACCAACTTTTGGTCTTGTTGATTTTTTTCTACTGCCCTTCTATTTTCTGTTTCATTTATTTCTGCTCAAATCTTTATTATTTCCTTTCTTCTGGTTACTGCAGGATTTTCTTGATTTTTTTTTTTTTCTAATTGTTGGAGATATTGGTTTAAAGTGTTGATTTTGGCTCTTTCTGTTTTTTTGATATGTGCGTTTACTGCTATAATTTGGCCTCTGATCACTGCTTTTGCTGTGTCCCAATGATTTGGTATGTTGTGTGTTCATTCTCATTTGATTCAAGGAATTTTTGAATTTCAATTTTTATTTCTTTTCTTACCCAGTCTTTCTTAAGGAGGGTATTGCTCAATTTCCATGTGTTTAGTCTTTTCCCATTGATCTTCTTATTGTTGATTTCTAATTTGATAGCATTGTGATCTGAGAAGATGCTTT
>NW_006941763.1:0-1231 GCF_000298275.1 Orycteropus afer afer | reverse complement strand
AAAGAAGAATGTAGAATCTTCAAAACACTGCATAGCACGAATGAACCTGGAGGACATTATGCTGAGTGAAATAAGTCAATCACAAAAGGACAAATATAGTATTATTGCATTATTGTAAAAAGTCATGCAAAGGTTTATATATGAAAGGAAACCTTCTTGTTGGTTACCAAGTGTGATAGTTACTTTTGTGCATCAACTTGGCTAGGCCTGGTTGAGTGGCTGTGCAGCTGGACGTAGTTATTCCCCATGGTGAAACTGGTAATTAACTCCATGGTAGAATGCTTCCTGTATATAAGAAACAGCTTTGGGAATGGTCTCTAGCTTATGGCATGCTTGAACCCTGCATGTAGCCATGTCGTTCAGCAGCCTGCCATGCTCTACCAATTTTGGGACTTTTAATAGACTTGAATTAATGGCCTGCCTAATGGTTTGGTAACATCTGGACTGTGCCATTTTATTTGTCAACCTTGGGCTTGTTAGCCTCAACAGCCAATAGCTGCCCAAGTGAAGAGATGCCTCTAGCTTCAGTGGGCTGGGAGCAATAGGCAGAGCTGAAGCCCAAGGTCAAGGGGCTCTCAGACAGCCCCTAGAGTCTGGCATTTTGAACTCAGACTTCTAGCCTCCCAAATTGTAAGAGAATAAACTCCTGTTTGTTCAAGCCATCCCATTTGTGGTATATTCCTGTCAGAGTGGTACTAGGTAATCAGAACACAAGAAGTTGGAGGGGACGGGAGGGAACACTGCAAAAAAAGAAAAAATGCATTGACCAATGTCACTTTAGTTTTGTGTATTTCACTGTACGTAAATCATATTTCAATAAAATGCATTAAAGAAAGAAAGAAACCTAATGTTTCACTCATGTTTGATTTAGATGTTTCCAAAGATGAGGTTTTGGACTTGGAGTTGATTTAAGACTTTTGAGATGATGTGATGGAGGTGAATGTATTTTCATGTGAAAATTACATAAATTTTGGGGAGACAAAGGATGGAATGTTATAGAATTGAACTGTGTCCCCCAAAAAATATGTATTGTAAATCCCAATCTCTATGCCTGTGGTATAATCTCATTGTTGTTGTTGTTGTTACGTGCCGTCAAGTCATACCTGACTCATAGCGACCCCTCCTTTGGTTTCCGAGGCCGTATCACTACAGAAGTAGGATTGCCCAACCTTCCTTCCGAGGAGTGGCTGGTGGGTTTGAACCGCCAGCCGTCTGGTTAGCAGGCAAGTGT
>NW_006941762.1:0-1280 GCF_000298275.1 Orycteropus afer afer | reverse complement strand
CTCGCGTCTGTGGATGGGATTCTGTTCAGAAATAGGGTTTGCCTTTTGTTAAGTTAATGCCATGGGTCATGCCAGTGAAGGGTGAGTCCTAAACCAACACCTTCTGAGATGTAAAAAGACCAGAATAGATACAGAGACACACACCAGGGAAGACACATGCCTTATGAGTCTACAAGCCAAGTGCTTGAATCATTTCTTTTAGAAAGATCAGCACAAGGCCGGTCCCTATGAAGCAGAGATTAAAGATGTCCCAAGTGTCCAGCTTCTCCAAGCTGCCAGCATCTCTGACATCAGCTCCTCCCCTACCGTCAATAATCTCCCTCCCATCTTAGGGTTCCATAGTTCACTGTAACATCTCATGGAACTCACAAACTCCCAGGAAAAGGCTCACATGGTGGTGGTGGTGGTGGAGGCTGGTAGGCTGGCAAGTCCCAGATTTGTGGGTAGGTCTGAAGGATTCTCCCAACTCATGTGATTGCAGGGGTTGGTGAACCCAAATTTGCAGGTCAGATGACGGCTGCTGTCTCAAGTTCAGGGGTGAGATGATGATGAACAAAATGCAGAAGCAGAGCAAGAGGGCAAACTTTCCCAAAACATTCATACATATATACATTGTTATGTGCCGTCGAGTCATCTCCAAGTCACAGCGACCCCTCCTTGGGTTTCCGAGGCAGTATCACTACAGCAGTAGATTGCCCAATCTTCCTTCCGAGAAGTGGCTGGTGAGTTTGAACCTCCAACCTTCTGGTTAGCAGTCAAGTGCCTTAGGCACTATGCCACCAGAGCTCCCATATATATACATATCTCCTCACAGAAGCTGAGGGTGGTGACTTGAGTCACACCCTCCAGCAAGGTGGGACTCAAGATGCGTCCCACCCTAAAAAGCCATAGGGATTAGGATTTACAGTACATCACAAAATGAAGGGGCATGGCTAGAAGGGCCATATTAAGCAATTCACTGCACTGCACCAAGGAACGCCCAAGGCTACCAACAAAAACAAAAACAAAAAAACAAACTCACTGTCATGGAGTCTACTCATAGCGACCCCTCCTTGGATTTCCGAGGTGGTATCTCTACAGAACACACTTTATTTCCAACTTCCTGGGAAGGGACTGTGGATCATGGGGCAGAGTTCCAAGATCTCCTATGCCACCTGGACAAAGCCTGGGGAGTGTGACCTCCTGGAATATCCACAGGCAACTCTTCATATCTCACGGGTTTGGTGCTCCGTGCTTTACAGAAGAACACGCTTGGCATTTCTCAAGCTGAAAGAATTGAA
>NW_006941761.1:0-1237 GCF_000298275.1 Orycteropus afer afer | reverse complement strand
ACTTTAAGACAAAAACCACCATAGGAGACAAAGAAGGACATTGTATAATGATTAAATCATCAATTAAACATGAAGATATAACCATAATAAATATCAATGGACACAATGAAAGAGCCTCAAAATACATAAATCAGACACTAAAAGAGTTGAAAAGCCAAATAGAAGACTCCAGAGTCATAGTGGGAGACTTTAATACACCAATTTATTTGAAAGATAGAACAACTAGAAAGAAACTCAAAAAAGATGCAGAAGACCTAAACAATACAATCCACCAACTTGGCCTTATAGACATCTACAGAGCACTTCACCCAATAGCAGCACAATATATATTCTTCTCCAGTGTACATGGAACATTTTCCATGATAGACCATATGTTAAGCCATAAAGCAAGCCTTAATAAATTTAAAAACAAAGAAATACTGCAAAGCATCTTCTCAGATCATAATGCTATCAAATTAGAAATCAACAATAGGAAGACCAACACAAAAAGAGTAAACACATGGATACTAAACAACACCCTCCTTGAGAAATCGAAAGTGAAATTCAAAAATTCCTTGAATCAAATGAGAAGGAAAATACAACATACAAAAATCTCTGGGACACAGCAAAAGCAGTGATCAGAGGCTAATTAATTTATAGCAATAAATGAACACATCAAAAAAGAAGAAAGAGCCAAAATCAACATTTTAAACCAACGTCTCCAACAATTAGAGAAAGAACAGCAAGAAAAGCCTACAGTCACCAGAATAAATGAAATAATCAAGATTCCAGCAAAAATCAATGAAACAGAAAATAGAAGGACTATAGAAAAAGTCCACAACACCAGAAGTTGATTTTTTGAAAAGATCAATAAAATTGACAAACCACTGGCAAATTTAACAAAGGAAAAGAGGGAGAGAAAAATGGTACAACCATTGTGGACTTATTTCACTCAGTATAATGTCCTCCAAGTTCATCCATGTTATGCGGTGTTTTGCAGATTCTATATTATTCTTTAGTGTTGCGTAGTATTCCATTGTGTGTATGTACCATAGTTTGGTTATCCATTCCTCAGTTGACGGACATGTAGGTTGTTTCCATCTTTTGGCTATTGTAAATAGTGCTGCGATGAACATGGGTGTGCATATATCTGTTCTTGTCATGGTTCTCACTTCTTTAGGGTATATACCTAGTAATGGAATGGCTGGGTCTAATAGTATTTCTAATTCCAACTTTTGAAGGAATAAGTCAATCACAA
>NW_006941760.1:0-1280 GCF_000298275.1 Orycteropus afer afer | reverse complement strand
AATAACCATCAAAAAACTAAAAGCACATGGACAAAAAACACACCATGTAATCACATAGGAACAGTAACCAAAAAAAGAAAAAAGGGAAAAAGAAGAAGAAAAAACAAGAAAACCTGCAATATCTGGGTATAGGGCACTAAGAGAAAAAAATAGAGGAGAATAATGAAGGGAAAAAAATGGGAAAAAAAGTAAAACAAGGAATGGGGTTAACCATGAGAAAAAAGGGGGAGGGAAAAAAAACTTAAAAAAAAAAAAAAGACAAATTTCAACCAGGAACAGGGAAAAGAAAAAATACTGAAAAATAGAACCTGGGAGGGGAAGATTAAGAATAATAGTAAAAAGGACAAAAGTATTAATAATAATAGTTGTTTTGAAACAGACAAAGACAGAAATATCTAGAACATCTGGGACCTACTCATTTCAATAAGCTCAAGGTTATATTATTTTTTTAGTGTTAAGCTCAGATGAAGCTTTTAATATATGAAGGGGCTTCTTTAAAATATCTTGGAAAAAGGCTGTATTTAACCATGATGGATTATATTGATTATTTTTCACTTGAATTTTTTTTTTCTTTATAGAGTTTGGGTATATGCCAATACAATTAGAACAGTAAGGTATCTTCACAATACTTTTATTGATCACTTTCTGCTTACATACATATTTTTTTTCTCTTCTAAGGACCTAGAAATTTTAGTGAATCGTTAGTCTATGGTCATACTTCTTCATTCAATTCAAGTACTTCCCCTTCCCTCATAACCTTGGTCTCAGATTTTCCTGCATTTTGAAGTCAACTATTTTCCTAGATAGGAAGTATTCAAGAAATTCATGAGTTGAGTATTACGTAAAGCAAAAGCCAAACCAATTGCTGTAGAGTCAGTTCTGACTCATGGAGACCTCATGAGTGAGAAGCAGAATTTCGTTCCTTTGGGTTTTTGAGGCTGTGACATTTCAGAAGTTGATCACCACTCCTTTCTACAAATGTGCCAATGGATGGGTTTAAAGAATCAATATTCAAAAGTCAAGCACTTAAAAGTTATACCACCAAAGGTAATATATAAAAACCAAAAAAACACAGCCATTGAGTGGATTCTAAGTCATAGTGATTGTGATAGTTGAAGATGTGTCAACTTGGCTGGACTCCAGTTGTGAGTGGTGGTTCCCATGATGGATCACATGACTGCGTCCTAAGCGGCCGGTCAGTCTAGGGGGAGTTTCCCCAGGGGTGTGGCCTACCTGTAATACTATCCCAGGGACAAACTGGAAGAACGGCATTCCGGACT
>NW_006941759.1:0-1281 GCF_000298275.1 Orycteropus afer afer | reverse complement strand
CATGGCAGTGGGTTTGTTTTGGTTTAATATATGGCATAAATAGACTATAAAGCATAACCCAAAATACACAAACAGCAGAAGAGAAACTAGATGAATGGGACCTTCTAAAAATTATTTTTTGTGTGCTTCTAAAGACTTCTTCAAAAGAGTCAACAGAGAACTTACAGATTGGGAAAAATATTCAGCAATGACATATTTAATAATGGACTTTGTTGTTGTTGTTGTTGTTATGTGCCGTCGAGTCAGAAAACTCCAAAACTTCAACTACAAAGAGACAAATAATCCAATTAAAAATGGGCAGAAGACATGAATAGAAACTTCACCAAAGAGGATATTCAGGTGGTCAACAAGCATATGAAGAAATGCTCACTATCATTAGCCATTAGAGAGATGCTAATCAAAACAACAATGAGATACCATCTTGCCCCAACACTAGTTGCAAAGTTCAACAAGACAGAAAATAACAAATGCTGGTGAGGATGTGGAGAAATTGGGACTCTCATACACTGCTGGTGGGACGGTATAATGATACAACCACTGTGGAAAGCAGAATAGCAATTACATAAATGTTGGAATTAGAAATACCATTTGACCCAGCCATTCCATTACTACGTACATATCCTAAAGAAGTGAGAGCCAAGACAAGAACAGACAGATGCACACTCATGTTCATTGCAGCACTATTCACAATAGCCAAAAGATGGAAACAACCTAGATGCCTATCAACAGAAGAATGGATAACCAAACTATGGTACATACACACAATGGAATACTATGCAACCCTAAAGAGGAATGTAGAATCTACAAAACAATGCATAACATGGTTGAACTTGGAGGACATTATGCTGTGTGAAATAAGTTAATCACAGAAGGACAAATATTGTATTAGTCCGTTATTGTGAAAGTCAAGGAAAGGTTTATATATGGAAGGAAATTTTCTTTGTTGGTTACCAGGGGTAGGAAGGAAGGGGAGGGAACATTATTAGATACGTAGAGACAAGTATTGATTTGGGTGAAGAGAAGGGCAATGTACTAAATATGACTGATCAACATGGTGGCATTGAGGAAGAGGAAGGCATAGAGAGGTGCATGGGAGGTGCAGACAACAAAGATGAACCCTTCTGCACATACAGTACTGCGTTGTCAGTGAAGGCAAACACGGGTATATGGGTGGACAGATGGGTGGACGGGCAACTATTAGGTATGTCTGTTGGTTTGTCCTACTGTGGTGACATGTAGACGTGAGTTTTGAGGCTGAGCCTCTGGTGTTTAAAACCCAGC
>NW_006941758.1:0-1279 GCF_000298275.1 Orycteropus afer afer | reverse complement strand
AATTCATTTTCCATACAACAGCTCACATCACTTTGACTCATGACATTGACTACAATTCCCCACAATGCAACAGCTCCCCTCTCACTTCCTCCCCACAGTTACCTCTTCCCTGTGTCCTTCCCTCCCATGTACTCCTGCCTGCCAAGCTATCTCCTTGTGCATACACAGCCCTTCTATTCTCACATGATTGTTCTCTCCAAGGAATATATCTATCTAATGTAAATGTTCAGCTTATTTGCCTGACTTCTGTTTGGCTGGAAGCCACAGGAGTGGGTTCAATTCCAGACCTGAAGGACAGCTAGGGGCTATAGTCTCAGCAAACCTGGTCCCCACCCCTTTTTTTTTTTATGATTTTGAGTTTTGTTCTACAGTGTTCTCCTACTCTATCCAGCATCTCCTACACAGATCCCCCTCCAAGTGATTGACAGCACCATCTAGTCTTCTGGTCTCATAGTCATATAGGCTGAGGATCGCATGGTGTACCAGTTGCTTGGACTAATTATTTCCTGTGTCTTTGGTTTTCTTCATTCTTCTTTGCTCTGGATGAGGAGAGACCCATCACTGTATCTATATGGCCACTTGCAAGCTTTTAAGATCCCAGTAGCTACTCACCAAAATAGGATATGGAACAATGTTTGGTGGACTATGTTATGCCAATTGAGCTTAATGTCCCTGCGACCACAGTCCCGAGCCCACAGGTCCAACTACTCACTTCCTCTGCGTAGCTGGCTGTGGCCAAGAAGTAACTATAACCTTGTCCCTTTACTTGTAGAAACATTGTCTGCCAACCTTATACATGGTCATGGGCACACTTCCTCCTGCATAGACATAGCTAATAGCTCAGCCTGTCCACCCATCTGTCTACCCGTAGATCAATGTTTGCCTTCACTGACAACGCAGTACTGTATGTGCAAAAGGGTTCATCTTTGTTGTCTGTACTGAGGAGCACCTTCTTTTAGATTCCCCACTTTACTTGGGCACCGGGCTTTAACTTCTGTCCCACTGCCATGAGGACATCAAAACTGAAAATTTACCTCAGTAAATATACCCAGTGCAAAAGCAATTTCAGTGCTCTGCTTGCCACTTGGGTTCTCACCTTCTCTTAGGTTTTGACCTTATTATTTTCACAGCTCTTTGATACTTTTGAGAAGTTAGCTTTTTAAAATCTGTGTTGTTGTTTTGCCGTCGAGTCAGCCCCGACTCATAGCGACCCCTCCTTGGGTTTCCGAGGCAGTATCACTACGGAAGTAGGATTGCCCAACCTTCCTTCCGAGGAGTG
>NW_006941757.1:0-1281 GCF_000298275.1 Orycteropus afer afer | reverse complement strand
CCTACTTCCGTAGTGATACTGCCTCGGAAACCCAAGGAGGGGTCGCTATGAGTCGGGGCCGACTCGACGGCACATAATAACAACAACAACAACAAGTAAATGTTTTTCAAATATGATAATGCACACATTCTTTAAAAAAAAAAAAAAAGGAAAAAGAAAACATTATAAAGACCCTCCAAGAATATATCCAAAGCACTCAGTTTGGAAAATGTTGAGTTAAATTAAAGTTTCATTCTGTGAAAATATCTTTTCAATTGCTTCCAGAACGTTTATTCCTGTAAGAATGTATCTGTGAACTTTAATTTAAAGAAACATTAGCTTAAATGAAATTTTATCTGAAATAATCATGTAGGAAAAACTTCTGAATAATTGCAGCCAGGAGTAGAGGCAAGATTTATTGGTTTCAGACATCTAGAGAATGTCTACTATCTCTTTTTCTGTCCAATAGGGAATTTTTAAGTTAAACTATAAACATGAATTCCCTTAACTATCAATTAAGGAACACTCTGGTAGCGTAGTGGCTAAGGCACTTGACTGCTAACCAGAAGGCTGGAGGTTCAAACCCACCAGCCACTCCTCGGAAGGAAGGTTGGGCAATCTACTTCTGTAGTGATACAGCCTTGGAAACCCAAGGAGGGGTCACTATGAGTTGGGTTCTACTCCCTGGCAGTGAGTGTGTGTGGTTGACAACTTCTGTCTTTTCTCCATTTATCTTGATGTTGCTTATTGGTCCAGTTATGAGGACTTTTGTTTTCTTTACGTTGAGATGTAATCCATAGTGAAGGCTGTAGTCTTCATCAGTGTTTCCAAGATTTCTTTGCTTTCAGCAAGAAGAGGAAATAGATGATAAATAGGAAATACATAATAAAAAAGTAAACAAAGAAATAAGATGATTTCTGTCAGTGATGTGAGAGTGACAGGGAGTAGAAATACTTCAGAAAGGGCATGGTCAGGGAAAGCTTCTCTGAGGAGGTGATTTTTGAATTGAGATTCGAAATATATGGAGGAGCCAGCTCTGATGGATCTAGGGGAATACTGTCTCAGGCTGACTAAAGGCAACTTATACAAAGGGACAGATGCAAGATAAGCTTTACCTTTGGATGTCTTGCTGGAGCAGAGCAACACAAATGTCAGGGCCAGATCTGAGAGGAGTTCACATTATTCTAAATTGGAGGATTGTAATGAGAAGAGAAGGAGCTCTGGTAGCATAGTGCCTAAGGCACTTGACTGCTAACCAGAAGGCTGGCGGTTCAAACCCACCAGCCACTCCTCGGAAGGAAG
>NW_006941756.1:0-1226 GCF_000298275.1 Orycteropus afer afer | reverse complement strand
GGATTTGAACCGCCAGCCTTCTGGTTAGCAGTCAAGTGCCTTAGGCACTATGCTACCAGAACTCCCTCAGTCATAGTAGGAAACTTTAATACACCACTTTGAATGAAAAATAGAACAACTGGAAAGAAACTCAAAAAAGATGCCGAAGAGCTAAACAATAAAATCCACCAACTTCACCTTATAGACATCTACAGAGTACTTCAACCAACAACAGTATGATACACATTCTTTTCCAGTGCACATGGAACATTCTCCAGGATAGACCACATGTTAGGCCATAAAGCAAACCTCAATAAATTTAAAAACATTGAAATACTGCAAAGCATCTTCTCACATCACACTGGTATCCAATTAGAAACCAACAGTAGGAAGATCAACAGAAAAAGAAAACACACGTGGAATCTGAACAACACCCTCCTTAAGAAAAACTGGGTAAGAGAAGAAATAAAAAATGAAATTCAAATATTCCTTCAATCAAATGAGAATGAAAACATAACATACCAAACTCTTTGGGACACAGCAAAAGCAGTAATCAGAGGCCAATTTATAGCAATAAATGAACACATCAAAAAAGAAGAGCCAAAATCAACACTTTAAACCAACTCCAACAATTAGAAAAAGAACAGCAAGAAAAGACTAATCACCAGAAGAAAGGAAATAACAAAGATTTGAGCAGAAATCAATGAAACAGAAAATAGATAATAGAAAAAATTAACAAGACTAGAAGTCAGTTTTTTGAAAAGATTAATAAAATAGACAAACACTGCCAAATTTAACAAAGGAAAAGAGGGAGGGAATACAAATAACACAAATAAGAAATGAAATGGGTGGCATTACAACAGAACCAACTGAAATAAAAGGATAATATCATGATACTATGAAGAACTGTACTCCACAAAATTTGAAAATCTGGAAGAAATGGACAGATTTCTAGGAACAAACCACTTACTTAAACTAACATAGACTGATGTGGAAAAGTTGAACAGATCCACAACAAAAGAAGAAACTGAACAGTTCATAAAAAAATTACTTAAAAAAAAAAAAGTCGTTGCCCAGACGATTTCCCTGGAGATTCTACCAAACATTCAGAGAAGAACTGACACCAATCCTGCTCAAACTAATCCAAAACATACAAAAGGATGGAAGCCTTCCTAACTCATTTTATGAAGCAAGCATAACCTTGATAGCAAAGACATCACTCAAAAGGAAAACTACAGACCAATACC
>NW_006941755.1:0-1241 GCF_000298275.1 Orycteropus afer afer | reverse complement strand
TAATCAGAAAGATCTATAAAGAATACATAAAATATAAGCTAAAATTAATTTTAGAACTTGGATAGTTACATAATTATTTTTAGTCTTGAAGCTTAATTAGGTATGAAAATATTTCAAGTACACACTGCTTGCCTTCACCCTTTTATTCCAGCCCTGCCTTCCATATATAACTATAGGTAACTGTGGTTTATTGAGTCCAGCTAAGTGCTCTTGCTTCTTTGTGCCAATTTGCTCTCTTAATAGCCCTGTAAAGTACAGATTATTATCCTCATTTTACAACTGAAAATGTTGATGCTGACAGAGTTAACGTACCTTGCTTGAATTTTCACCCAGTTCCTCATATGTGGCTGAGATGAGGATCACGAATATCATTCCTCAACTCCAGATTCCATGTTTGACCAAGTGCTGATAGCACACTACAGCATTTTGTGCAATGTGTGTTGCGATTTCCATCATAGAAAATTTTAATCTTAATACAGTCACAGTGAGCTCAGAATTGTCATCCTTTGTTCGTAGATGAGGAAAAAGAAATTTTAACGAGTCTCTCAAAACCAGGAACTAATTTAAAAGGGGCCAGGATACAAACAAGGAGCTCTGGTAGCATAGTGCCTAAGGCACTTGACTGCTAATCAGAAGGCTGGAGGTTCAAACCCACCAGTCACTCCTCGGAAGGAAGGTTGGGCGATCTACTTCCATAGCGATACTGCCTCAGCAACCCAAGGAGGGGTCGCTATGAGTCAGGTGTGACTCGACAGCACATAACAACAACAACAACAGGATACCATCAGAGATCCCATCATTCTAAGTTCACGGTCCATCCCTTTATCTCAAAGCTGCCTTACAATGATTTTGCACATTCCATCCTAATCTGGAAATTGTGTAATGGTCATAGCTGGATAAATGTCCTATGGGATTTAGAAAATCAATTTCTGTTTGCTGTAGGCTGCAGGTAAGCCCAGGTGCATTTTTAGGTAGTTGTTGTTATTGTTGATAGTTGCCACGAAGTCAGTTTTGACTCATGGCAAACCCATAACCAGGAAAAATAAAACTCTAGTGAAAAAGGATTAGTAAAGGGCATAAATTAGGCTCTTTCTTACCTAATTTTACTCTCCCTGCCAGATCTCATTTCTAATGTCCCCAATAATGTGGACTTATAGTCAGTGACAGAGAAAAGGAAAGTGATTTTAGGGTCATGGCTGAATAGCTAAAGAGCACACATTCAGAGTTGTATTTTCAGGAAA
>NW_006941754.1:0-1252 GCF_000298275.1 Orycteropus afer afer | reverse complement strand
CTCTCTCTCTCTCTCTCTCTTTCTGCTGGTAGTAATGTAAAATGGTACCAGTTTGGAAACAGCCTGGCAGTTCCTCATATGATTAAATGCAGTTATAAGAGACAACAATTCACATACAATACTGTGTTGTCAGTGATGGCAAACACTGATCTATGGGTGGATGGATGGGTGGACAGGCTGACTGATCAGGTACGTCTAGGCAGGAGGGAATGTGCCCATGACCATATATAGGACTGACAGATAATGTAAGATAATGTAAGAATGTCCAAGTATACAGTAGAGCTGACAAGGAACAAGGTTGTGGTGACTTCTTGGCCACAGCCAGCCACCGAGAGGGAGTGAGTAGTTGGACCCATGGGCTCAGAACTATGGTCACAGGGGACATTAAGCTCAATTGGCATAACATACCACACAAAAATATTGTTCCATCTCCTACTCTGGCAAGTAGTCACTGGTATCTTAAAAGTTGCAAGCAGCCATCTAGATGCAACCATGGGTCTCTCCTTGCCCAGAGCAAAAAAGAATGAAGAAAACCAAAGACAAATGGAAACAATTAGCCCAAGCGACTAGTACACCAAGCAATCCTCAGCCTGTATGTCTATGAGACCAAAAGAATTAGATGCTGCCCAGCTACCACTGTCAACCACTCGGGGAAGGATCTATGTAGAAGATCCTGGATACAGTGGGAGAATAATGTGGAACAAAACTCAGAATCATGAAGAAAAAAAAAAAAAAAGCACCCAGTTTGTTGTTCTGATAGAGCCTGGTGGAAACCCTGAGACTATGGCCCCTAGCTGCCCTTCAGTTTGAAACTGAACCCACTCCTGTGGTTTCCAGCAAAAAAAAAGACAGGTATACGAGCTGAACATTTGCATTAGGCAGAGACACTCCTTGGAGAGATCAATCATGGGAGAACAGAAGGGCTGTGTACGCACAGGGAGACAGCTCAGGGGGCAGGAGTACATGGAAGGGAAGGACACAGGGAAGAGGTTAACTATGGGGAGGATATGGGAGGAGAGCTTTTAAATCGTGGGAAACTGCAGTCAATGTCATGAGACTAAATGTGTATGAACTGCTGTATGGAAAATGAATTTGCTCTGTAAACTTTCACCCAAATCACAATAAAAATTTTAAAAATAAAAAGATCAAGAGAGAGGGGCAGGGCAAGATGGCGGACTAGGCAGAAGGATTGCACAGACCGTCTTCAACAAAGAAAAGGGAAACCAATTAACACAGACACAGAAGATAATCT
>NW_006941753.1:0-1220 GCF_000298275.1 Orycteropus afer afer | reverse complement strand
GTCATGCTTGGTAGGGTGGAGGGTTGACAAAAGAGGGGGAGGCCTTCAACGAGATGGATTGATACGGTGGCTGCGATGATGGGCTCAAGTATAGCGGATCGTGGAGCTGGCGCGGGATCGGGCGGTGTTTCGTTCTGCTGTGCATGGGGTCGCTATGAGTCAGAAATGACTCGACGGCACCTAACAACAACAACAACAACATTGTTAGTTTCACAGGCATTAATTACTCCATAGGCCCCTTGATGGTGCAAATGGTTGAATACTGGGCTGTCTACTACCTGAAAGATTGGTGGTTAGAATCTACCCTGACGTGCCTCAGAAGACAGCTCTGGCGATCAGCTTCTGAAAGGTCACAGCCTTGAGAGCCTTATGAGGCAATTCTACTCTGACCCCATGGGGTCACCATGAGTCAGAGTCAACGTGAGGGCAACTGACAACAACGACAGTTATTCCATGGCCCTCAGATGAAATCTGACGGGACAGAAGCTGGCTGACAGACCACCAACCCTTTTTCATTGTCTTCCTCAGCACACAGTAGACTGCATTTCCTAGTCTCCCTTGGAAGTGGCCATGTGACTGCATTCTGGCCAGTGGAATATGGACCAAAGTGATGTTTGCCACTTCTTGGTCCAGCCATTAAAAAATCTCTCACTTGATTCCCCCAACTCTCTCTCTTCCCCTCTCTGTCTGCTGGAAGTTGATCTCCAGAGCAAACTTGGAATCTTTCTGTTGAACATAACAGTGTTTCTGTCAATCTGGGTCCCTGAATGCCTGCATGGAGCAAGTACCCCTCTTCCTGTCTCACCCAGCTCTCCACTTACAGCTGCTAAGAAGACTTCCCACGTGTGGAAAATCATTTTGTATTTTTTACACCCTTGTGTTTTCAGGGTTTATTTATTGCAGTAATTTGCATTACCTTCAACCAATGCATTTATCTGGCTATGCTCCTTCTCACCAGGGTTGTTGGTACATCCCATTCTACCATTGTAAGGTGGGGTGGGGTGGAGTGGGGTAGGATAGGCATCTCCTCTTGCTTGAGATTATGTAGGAACCCAGTTTCATACAGTCGAAGAAAACTAAAGAAGGATATTACTTTTTTTTGTAACTATGAAGAAAGAGCTCTGGTGGGGCAGTGGGTAAGGCATTTGGCTACTAACCAGAAGGTCAGTAGTTCAAGCCCACCAGCTGCTCTGTGGGAGAAACACGAGACAATCAACTCC
>NW_006941752.1:0-1281 GCF_000298275.1 Orycteropus afer afer | reverse complement strand
GAGGCTATTAATACTGCCAAACTCAAAGAGTTCATGAGGATTACATAAGATATTAAATGTAAAATTCCTAGAATAGTGCTTGATATAGAAATTCTCAATGGATGTTAATTATCATTACTATTATTATTATCATGTAATCGTTGATCTAATTGTCCTTCTCACTCCACTAAACTCTGAGTTTCTAGAGAGCAGAACATGTGCCATTGGTTAGTACACTGAAGACACTGTCATTCTATGGAACAAATGGGATGCTTTTAAAAAAATTCAGCAAATCTGAAGTTATTCGGTAGGTTTTTGCTTTTATTTTGTTTTACATTTCTACAAAAGAAAGGATGGTGCTCTTTGATTCTTAAAGACACAGTATGTTATATGTCCAAGACATAGCATTAAACAGCTGATTAACTACAAAGCCCTCAAAGGACAGCTTAAGGAAAACCCATGGTAAATATAAGAGGGCATCCCAGCCCCTCTTTGAGAAGGGTATGAATGTAGCACATAAGTCATTCTCAGGGTTACCTTAACCTCCATGGCTCAACTCAAACTAATAAATGATAACAACAACAATAATAGTAATAATACCATCTGCTTATATTTGTACAACACTTTACAAATTTCAAACTACACTCACATTATTTTTCTCACAGGTGTGTTGAAGAGATTTAATATAGCAACATATTTTAAAAATCTTACACAGAGAGCCTGACATATGTGAACAATAAATATGAGTTCCATTTGTGTCATTGGAACCTCATTAAAACTATAAAAAGCACACAGGGAAAGGTTGGTATTATTATTATTACTTTCCTTATCTCCATTGCTACCATCCTAGTGCCAGCCACCATTACAGCTTGCCCAGAACACACAGCAGCTTCCTGCTTTGTTTTCCTGCTCCCATTATTGCCTCCCTGAAGTCCCCTCTTCACACAGCAATAATCTGCTAAATACATAAATACGGGACTCTCTTGCTTGGAACTTATTAATGCTTATCCCAGACTACTAGAATGTCCTAGAATGCCCTACATGGTCTGGCCCTTGATTTCTTCCTGGTCTCCCCAGTGATCACTCTGCTCTGGCTTCTCTAGGCTTCCTTTTTTTTTTCTTTTTCTTCAATACAGTAAGTCCAGTGCAGGTTTATGGTCTTTATAGTTGCTTAATTCTCTGCATGGAAAGCTCTACCCCCAATTTTTACTTGGTTTTCTCCTTTGCAACATTCGGGTTTTAGCTTAAATGTCACTTCTTCAGTGACTTTCTCTGCTTAAATAATCTAAAGTAGCCCACACC
>NW_006941751.1:0-1281 GCF_000298275.1 Orycteropus afer afer | reverse complement strand
TTTCCGAGGCAGTATCACTACGGAAGTAGGATTGCCCAACCTTCCTTCCGAGGAGTGGCTGGTGGGTTTGAACTGCCAGCCGCCTGGTTAGCAGGTAAGTGTCATAGGATAAAGTAATACGAGATGCGTATTTGGTGTGTCTTCCATCTTGGACTCTCAGACTGTTAGATTTGTAAATTTGGAGGCAAACTTTGCCTAAACTTCATCCCCTCCACTGACGAGAAAGCCAAGGCCCTGAGCTGATAACGGCCCTCCTCGAGTGCGCATGATGAGGTTAGGTCACCCTGTCTCTCAACCAGACCTAATTTGAGAACATATCAAGGGAGTGTATCAATTCTTGCAACTTATTTCCAGCATATTTTAAGCCAGTTTTACTGCTCTGCAGACAAACTTGGCAACTCGTCTCTGCCCTCTTTCCCCTTCTAATTAGCTGTTTTTGTTGCAAAAGACCTGTGGCACCAGGAGGAGCCAGTGCCTGATCTGATCGATCCACTCTTCCACATCGATACCAATTCTTGCATCCTCACAATTTGCTTTCTTTTTTTTAAAATTTTTGTTGTGATTTGGGTAGAAGTTTACAGAGCAAATTCATTTTTGATACAGCAGTTCATTCACATTCCATGATCTGCTTTCAAAAGAAGCAAATCAGAGTGACCTCAAGGGCTGTGAATCCAACTCCAAAATTAGATCTTAGTTGGAATGTTAAAATCCATAATTTCTCAACACTGAAGATTTTGGACCAGATTCTCAAGAGCTTGTTCTGCTCTAAAACAACAAAGGAGGTGGAAGGTACGACATACTGTCTGATCAGTATTTTTTCTACCTGTTCATAGGACTATAGAGTAAATGTTCACAGCCATGTGTAGACCAGCATCGTCTAGTGTGGACATAGGCTCTTTAAGCTTTCATGCTCAAGTTATCTCAGTTAATGAGGTCTTCTTTCAAGGTACCAAGGAGACGTGGGGACAGGTAACCACCTTGAAAACCAAACCAAACAAGTTGCTATTGAGTTGATTCTGACTCATGATGATCCAAGTGTGCAGAGTAGAACTGTGCTCCATAGGGTTTTCAAACCTGTGATGTTCTAGAAGTTGATTGCCAGGCCTTTCTTCTGAGGTGACACTTGGAGGGCTGAACCACCAACCTTTCAGTTGGTAGTCAAGAGTTTAACCCTTGTGCCACCTGGGAATCCTATAATCTTGGCAATCAAATAATCAGTCCTTTCAGTTACTCAAGACATCATGGTAGCTTTATTATATAACAAGGCTGGGTCATAAAATC
>NW_006941750.1:0-1233 GCF_000298275.1 Orycteropus afer afer | reverse complement strand
TTCTCTCCATTGAGTATGATGTTGGCTGTTGGTTTTGCATAGATGCCCTTTATTATGTTGAAGAATGTCCCTTCTATTCTTGTTTTGCTAAGAGTTTTGATCAGGAATGGGTGTTGGATTTTATCAGTTGCCTTTCTGCATCAATTGATATGATCATGTGGTTCTTCTCCTTTGTTTTATTTACGTGGTGGATGACGTTGATTGTTTTTCTAATGTTGAACCCTCCTTGCATACCTGATATGAACCCTACTTGGTCATTCATCATGAATGATTTTCTTGCTATGTTGTTGCAGTCTATTGGCTAGGATTTTGTTGAAGATTCTTGCATCTATATTCATGAGGGATATTGGTCTATAGTTTTCCTTTTGAGTGATGTCTTTGCCTGATTTGGATATCTAGGTTATGCTTGTCTCATAAAATTAGTTAGGGAAGATTCCATCCTTTTTCTATGTTTTGGAATAATTTGAGTAGGAATAGTGTCAGTTCTTCTCTCAATGTTTGGTAGAATTCTCTGGTGAAACCATCTGGGCCAGGACTTTTTTATGTTCGTAATTTTTTGATTCTTCTTTTGTTGTGAATCTGTTCAACTTTTCCATATCAATCTGTTAGTTTAGGTAAGTGTTTTGTTTCTGGAAACCTGACCATTTCTTTCAGATTTTCTAATTTGTTGGAATACAGCTCTTCAGAGTACCCTGATATTATCCTTTTTATTTCACTTGGTTCTGTTGTGATGTCACACATTTCTTTTCTTATTCGTGTTATTTGTATTCTCTACCTCTTTTCCTTTGTTAAATTTGCCAGTGGTTTGTCAATTTTATTGATCTTTTCAAGAAACCAACTTCTGGTCTTGTTGATTTTTTTCTATTGATTTTCTGTTTCATTGATTTCTGCTCGAATCTTGATTATTTCCTTTCTTGTGGTGACTATAGTCTTTTCTTGCTGTTCTTTTTCTAATTGTTGGAGATGTTGATTTAAAGTGTTGATTTTGGCTCTTTTTTCTTTTTAGATGTGTGCAGTTATTGCTATAAATTGGCCTCTGATCACTGTTTTTGCTGTGTCCCAAAAATTTTGGTATGTTATATTTTCATTCTCATTTGATTCAAGGAATTTTTGAGTTTCACTTTTTATTTCTTCTCTTACGTGGTCTTTCTTAAGGAGGACGTTGTTCGGTTTCCATGTGTTTACTCTTTTTCTGTTGATCTTCCTATTGTTGATTTCTAATTTGATAGCATT
>NW_006941749.1:0-1281 GCF_000298275.1 Orycteropus afer afer | reverse complement strand
TAACCTAACCGGACTATTCATAAAGTTACTTGGTAATGTATCAGTGTTTCTTTGCTATTCATAAGGTTTTCCCTGGCCAATTATTTGAGAAGTGGACAGCCTCTTCCTTCTTCCTAGTCTGTCTCAGTCTGTAAGCTGGGATGATACCTGTGCACAATGTGCATCCCGCTGGGTTAGAAACACCAGTGGCTCAGCCTCAAAACTCACATCAACATGTCACCACAGTAGGACAAACCAACAGACAAGTTTGACTCCCTGTTGGAAACCTCTTGTACCACCCTTACCTGGGTCCCTGCAGCAGACTCCTAATTAATAACTGTAGGTCAAATAAGAGAATATTTGACCCTTCCCTCTTTCCATTTTCACCAACTACATGGTAGATTGGATATTCATCAAATACCCTCTCTCCCCTCACTGTCCTTTTAGGATAAGGGTATGTTTTCCTACCCACTGAATTGGGCTTAGCCACATGAATTACTTTGGTCAATTAACAAGGCCTGAAGTGACAGTGTGCCAGTTCTAGTAGAAATTTTAAGAGGCATCATGCATTTTCATTTTCTTTTTAAATGCTTACCTTCTGCCACACACACACAAATCCTGCTAAGTAACTGAAATCAAGGCTAAAAGTACATTCAGCTAATGAGCATTAGGGACCAGCTGATGACCAGAAGAATCTCTGATTTCAGCAGGGTCAGTGTTTTAACAGGGAAGGGAAAAGTCAAGGTTGGGATGAATCCTTGATCCAAAATTTAGAGACATGTAGAACAGACCAAAGCTGAGCCCTAATGAGCCTAAGTGAGAACCAAGCCTCAACAAATCTACACCCATTAGCAAAAAGTGTTTGTAGTAATTTATTGAGATTTTGTTGCCACAGTGAAAAGCTAATGTACCTTATAACTGTCCCCTTCTCGTAGTCCCCAGTCCTAAAGCTGTTCTAGCTCCAATGACTTCCTAAGTGCCAAACCTTATACATCTTTTTCAGCACTTATCTTTCCAAACTTCTAATCTGTATTTGACTGTGGACATCAGCACAGCTATTTGCTGTCCCTCCCTTAAATGTTTGTGTTCCATTAGTGGTTCATTATTCTCTCTTTCTACTCACTTTCAGTGGGTGCCCACACCCAGTCTTATGGTTTAACTTTCAACTTCATGTAAAAACCTACATCTCCAGATCAAATTTCTTCCTTTAGTTTGATGCTTTAATCCGTCTGGCAACTGGACATATCACTCTTCACAATCCATTTGTGCCTAAATCTTGTTGTTGTTGTTGTTATGTGCCGT
>NW_006941748.1:0-1227 GCF_000298275.1 Orycteropus afer afer | reverse complement strand
GAGTAAGGAAAATATCAAAAGGGAAGAACTTGCTTGGCATTTCTCAAGCTGAAAGAACTGAAGAAAAAAATCAAACCTTGAGTTGCAATACTGAAAGATTCTATGGAAAAATATTGAACACTGTAGGACGCAACAAAAGAAGATGGAAAGAAGACACAGTCAATTTATCAAAAAGAATTGGTTGACATTCAGCCATTTCAGGAGGTAGCATATGATCAAGAACTGATGGTATCAAAGGAATAAGTCCAATGTTCACTCAAGGAAATGGCAACAGACAATGCTCCAGAAATGAATGGAATACACATTGAGCTGTTTCAACAAATAGATGTAGCACTGGAAACACTCATTTGTACAAAGACACTTGGGAAACACCTACCTGACCAACTGACTAAAAGAGATCTATATTTGTGCCCATTCCAAAGAAGGATTATCCAACAGAATGTGGAAATTATTGAACAGTATCATTAACAGCACATGCAAGTAAAATTTTGCTTAATAATTTAAAAATGGTTGCAGCAGTATATTGACAGGGAACTGCCAGAAATTCAAGCCGAATTCAGAAGAGGGAATGGAACAAATGTGTCAGAAGGATCTTGGCTGAAAACAAAGAATACTAGAAAGATGTTTACCTATGTTTTATCGACTATGCAAAGGCATTCAACTGTGTGGACCAGAACAAATTTGAATAACATTTTAAAGAATGAGCATCCCAGAAAGCTTAATTGTGCTAATGAGGAAACTGTACATTGAATAAGAGGCAGTCATTCCAACAGAGCAAGGGAATACTGCAAAGCATAAAATCATATGCCTCCTTGCTTGCTGTTTTCGTTCATTCTCTTTCTCTAATCAGTATTTTATCTACTTCCTTAATCCTCTCCTTTGGAGCTCTACATTCCAGGATTGTTATCCATATCTATTTCTCTTGGTTTTTTTGGGCCTTTGTTGTAGAGAACCTGGACATTATATCTGTCTAGTCCAGAACCTTGGCCCTACTCCTTCTGCCTCTTAAATTCTTGAAAGCATATTTTTAATAGTTTCTATAATACTGTTCTTGAGATTCTGATCCTGCTGTTTGTTATGTTTACCATGATGTATTATAAGAACCTCCTGTGATGTCCCCAAGGAGCAGCCTCAAGGACCTCAGGAGTGGAAAGATATCCAGGTGAAAAGGGGCAAGAGGCAAGGCTAGGCCCCAAGCCCCCTAGGGCCAGGAAAGAGAAGGACCAG
>NW_006941747.1:0-1238 GCF_000298275.1 Orycteropus afer afer | reverse complement strand
GAAATCCAAGGAGGGAGTGCTATGAGTCAGATCTGACACCACAGCAGTGAATATGGTTTGGTTTTAATCTTGTACTGATAAAATGTATTGATAAAAATATTATAATTTATTATTATATAACATCCATTTTTGTCTCTGGTAATTTTTTTGCTCTGAAGTCCACATTATCTAATGTTAATCTAATGATACCTGCTTTCCTTTGCATAATGGATGCATAAAATATCTTTTTTTTTAATCCTTTTATTTTCCAGCTGCCTTTGTGGTTTTGTTTGAACTGAGTTTCTTGTACACAGTATATAGTTGGGTTGTGTTTTTAACCCACTCTGCTGATATCTGTCTTTTATATCATGTGGATAAATCTTTTACATTTAATGTAATTAATGAAGTTTTAGAGTTCGAGTCCACCATTTTACTTTTTGTTTTCTTTTTGTTCTCTCTCTCTCTCTCTTTTTCCATTTTCTTTTGGTTCCTCTGTTTCATTCTTCCAGCCTCCTTGTGGATTATTTGAACATTTTTAGAATTTCATTTTGCTTTATCTATAGTATTTTGGAGCACCTCATTATATACCTTTTTATTTTTAAGTGGTTGCTCCAGTTATTACATTACATAAAAATAATCAGGAAGAATGTAGCCAGGTCTACTTCTGAAAAATTGGCTGCTGAAACTGTTATGGACAGCAGTGAAACATTGTCTGATATAGTGCTGGAAGATGAGATCCTCACATTAGAAGGCACTCTAAATATGACTGGGGAAGAACTGCCTCCTCAAAGTAGAGGAACCCTTAATGACATGGTTGACATAAAGTTTTCTGTACCCTCATTTGCAATTGTGTCATGGCTCAAAATGAGAAGAAACAGGTGCAAACCTCCTTTAATAATTGGAACATGGAATGTATGAAGTACACATCTAGGAAAATTGGAAGGTGTCAAAAATTAAATAGAATGCATAAAGATATATATCCTAAGTATTCTGAGCTGAAATGGACTGATACCTGGCCATTTTGAATCATACAATCATAGATCCCCTATGCTGGGAATGACAAATTGAAGAAGAATGGTGTCACATTCATCATCAAAAAGAACATTTCAAAATCTATCCTGAAATACAATGCTGTCAGTTATAGTATAATATCTGTATGCTTACAAGGAAGAGCAGTTAATATGACTATTATTCAAATTTATGCCTCAACCTCTGAAGCCAAAAATGAAGAAATTAAAGATTTTTACCAACTTCTGCAG
>NW_006941746.1:0-1282 GCF_000298275.1 Orycteropus afer afer | reverse complement strand
CTCTTTTATCTTGTCATTTCTTCCATTTGCTTTAGCTACTCTCCACTCAAGGGCAAGTTTCAGAGTTTCTTCTATCTTTCATTTTGATCTTCTCTTCTTTTCTCATCTTTTTAGTGATCTCTTGCTTTCTTCATGGATAATGTTCTTGATATCTTCCCACAATTCTGGTTTTTGGTCTTTGGTGTTCAATGCATCAAATATATTCTTTAGATAATCTCTAAATTCAGGAGGGATATATTCAAGATCATATTTTTGCTCTCTTGGACTTGTTTTAATTGTCTTTATCTTCAAGTTGCACTTGCATATGAGCAGTTGATGGTCTGTTCTACGATCAGTTCCTGGCCTGGTTTTGTCCAAAGATATTGAGTTTTTCACTGCCTCTTGCCACAGATTTAGTCACTCTGATTCCTGTGTGTTCCATCTGGTGAAGTCCACGTGTAGAGCTGCAGTTTGTGTTGTTGAAAAACGGTGTTTGCAATGAATAAGTCATTGGTTTTGCAAAAGTCTACCATGTGAGTTCCAGCATTATTTCTGTCACCAAGGCCAAATTTTCAAACTACTGGTGATTCTTCTCTGTTTCCAACGTTTGCATTCCATTCACCAGTGATAATTAACACATCCTGATTGCATGTTCGGTCAATATCAGACTGCAGAAGTTGATAAAAATCTTCAGTTTCCTCAATTTTGGCTTTGGTGGTTGGTGCATAAATTTGAATAATAGTCACATTAACGGGTTCCTTGTGGGCATATGGATATTATCCTACCACTAATAGTATTCTACTTCAGGACAGACCTTGAAACATCTTTTGTGATGATGAATGCCACGCCATTCGTCTTCAAACTGTCGTTCCCGGCAGAGTAGATCATATGGTTGTCTGATTCAAAATGGCCAAAACCAGTCCATTTGGCCAAAACCAGCCAAAACTGGCTCACTAATGCTGAGGATATCAATCTTTATGTGTTCCATTTCATTTTTGATAATTTTTGAAAACTTCTAATTTTCCTAGATTCATACTTCATACATTCCATGTTCCGATGATTAATGGATGACTAAAGCTGCTTCTCCTCAGTTTGAGTGGTGCCACATCAGCAAAAGGAGGTCTCAAAAACTTTACCTTATCCATAGGAGTAAGGCTGGGTTTACTCTGATGATGCAGCTCTTTCCCAGTACTATTTTGAGAACCTTCTAACCTAACTGGACTATTCATAAAGTTGCACGGTAATGTATCAGACAGTGTTTCTTTGCTATTCATAAGGTATTCCCTGGCCAATTCTTTGAGAA
>NW_006941745.1:0-1282 GCF_000298275.1 Orycteropus afer afer | reverse complement strand
TCCTTCCGAGGAGTGGCTGGTGGGTTTGAACCGCCAGCCTTCTGGTTAGCAGTCAAGTGCCTTAGCCACTATGCTACCAGAGCTCCCTGAGGAAGACAAAATCATCATCAACAGAAAAAGGCTTATTCCTACGGGGCCAGACTTGTTGCCACCCTCCAGCCTTTTCCCAATTATGACACCAACCGTCCCTCTCTTGGCACTCACTACTTCTCTGCTGGGTTTGATAATTCATTGAAATGGCCACACAGAAGTCACAGACAATCCTTACGATTATGGGGTTTATTAGGGAAGTAACAGGCTACAATTCAGGTTCAGGAATGCATTCAGGATACAATTCTCCATCAGGACAGTCTTCCCAATGCTGTGCCCTCAGACACGCTCTAGCCCTTTGCCTCCTGGCCTGGCATCTGCCCTGCTTGGGCAAATGTTACAAAGCTCTTTTAGCTCTGCCTATAGGTACACCTAAGTTCACCCCACTCTGCCAGCAAGCCTTCTACCCAAGAGCACTCAGCTTTCTTGCTCCATGGGCCAGGTAAGCCTGCTGTTCTGCCTTATGTCTCTTGGTTTCACTGCCACCGTCTCTACTGGGGTGTATCTCTGCCCTAGCATCTCTCTGCCAAGGAGGTCCAGTGCAAGGGTCTCAGGTCCAAGACTGCCCTCTACTTCACCTCCAGCTCTTCTCTCTTGATGGCAGTGAGATGCCCTCTCTGCCTCTAGGAGGGCTTATTTTAAGCCTGACAGAGTGACAAAACTAACTGTGGTAGTTAAGGTTGTTGTCAACTTGGCTGGGCCTGGTTGAGTGGCAGGGCAGCTGGAGGTAGTTATTCCCCATTATGAGAATGGAAATCAACTCCGTCGTGGGATCTACCACAAGCAGCTGAGTAGCTGCTATAGAAATGAGGTCTACTTCTCATATATAAGAAGCAGCTTTAGGAATGGTCTCTAGCTTATGGCACACTTGAACCCTTCAGGTAGCCAAATTGTTGTTCAGCAGTCTGTCATACTCTGCCCATCTTGGGACTTTAAATGGACTTGAATTAATGGCCTGCCATGTAGTTTGGTAATATGGGGACTGTGCCTTATTAATTGTCAACTTTGGGCTTGTCAGCCTCAGCAGCCAGCAGCTGAGTGAAGAGAAGCCCCCAGCTTCAGTGGGCCGGGAGCAGGAGGCAGAGCTGAAGTCCAAGGTTGAGGGGCTTTCACCCAGCCCCTAGAGCCTGGCACTTTGAACTTGGATATAAAGCCTCCAAATTGTAAGAATAAACTCCTGTCTGTTAAAGCC
>NW_006941744.1:0-1227 GCF_000298275.1 Orycteropus afer afer | reverse complement strand
TCGACGGCAAATAACAACAACAACAACATGGGGTTATCAAAAGAGCTCTGGTGGTATAGTACCTGAGGCATTTGACTGCTAACCACAAGGTTGGCCGTTCAAATCCACCAGCCACTCTGCAGAAGGAAGACTGGGCAATCTACTTCCATAAAGATTTACCACCTTGGAAACCCCAAGGGAGTTGCTATGGGTCGGAATCAGCTTGATGGCAGTGAGTTTGGTTTGGTTTTTGTTTTGGGGTTATCAATAGTGGAGATGGGAAAGAAAGAATAGATTATGTATTAGTATTTGTCTGTGGGAGGTGACACTTTGGTTTTTCCTGTAGTTGATCAGAATGGATAGTATTTCGAGTCAGATCTGACTCATAGCAACTCCTCCTTGGGTTTCCGAGGCAGAATCATTTCAGAAATAGTTTGCCCATCCTTCCTTCTGATGAGTGGTTGGTGGGTTTGAACGTCCAGCCTTCTGGTTATCAGTCAAATGCCTTAGACACTACATCACCAGAGCTCCTTTACTGTTACTAGGATAATATATGTGTGATGGTGTGAGTATGTGAGTTGTTGTGTGACTGGGTAAAAGCAATGCTGTGTGAGTACGGATATGTGTGATTTTTTAATGTATTATGCATTAGCAAAAACCTTCATATGTATTAGTAAAATCATATGTATTAGTAAAACCAAAATCACTGCCCTGGAGTTGATCCCGATTCACAGCGACCCCTCCTTGGGTTTTATGAGGCGGAAACACTACAGAAGTTGATTGTCCAAACTACCTTCTGAGGAGTGGTTGGTGGATTTGAACCTCTAACCTTTTTGTTAGCAGTCAAATGACTTAGACATTATGCCACAGAGAGCTCCCTATGTATTAGTTGTTTTTGTTGTTACCCGCCGTTGAGTCGAAACCGACTCATAGCGACTCCTCCTTGGGCTTCCAAGGCAGTATCACTAGGGAAGTAGATTGCCCCATCTTCCTTCCAAGGAGTAGCTGGTGGGTTTGAACCGCCAGCCTTCTGGTCAGTAGTCAAGTGCTTTTAGGCACTACGCTACCAGAGCTCCCATGTATTAGTGGTGATAGAATATTTACTGACAGAGTGGATATAAGGTTTGTTGTTGTTGTTGTTGTTAAGTGCCGTTGAGTCGTTTCCGACTCATAGCGACCCCATGCACAGCAGAACGAAACACTGCCCGATCCCGCGCCAGCCCCACAATCCATGCTATACTTGAGCCC
>NW_006941743.1:0-1223 GCF_000298275.1 Orycteropus afer afer | reverse complement strand
AAAATAATTGCAGGATCTTTTACATCTAACATGGAACTAAAGTTGAGCTGGAAGGAAATGAAAGAATGGAGAAGGCATAAAATAGTACTTGAAAAAAAATCAAATTAACAAATACATTCATTTTTCTTCTTTCTTAGAATTTCTGGAAAATCACTGTTATTATAGAAATGCATTTGAAAGAAATATACTACTTGACAGAAAGTCTACAAAATTCTTTTAAACTAGTCATGTGATAATGTTTGAAAAACCTATTCTTCCTGTTTTTAATCCAAGTCAACTAAATGATTAGAATTCTTTCCTCTGCAATTTTTTTATGTATTAACTGACTTTAGTTAGACTAGCTTAAACAAATTGTAAGTCAGTTAATTTCTAGTTATCATGCATACATGTTACCAGTAAGAAATGTAGAGGTCTACTGATTGGTCAAAGTTAGTTAATAACACTCAGGACTTCTTTTTTAAAAAAAAACATTTACTGTGATTTGACTGAAAGTTTACAGAGCAAATGCATTTTCCATACAAGAGTTCATACACATTTTGTCTCATGACGTTGACTGCAACTCCCCACAATGTAACAGCTGTCTTCCCACTACCTTCCTGTAGTTACCTCTCCCCTGTGTCCTTCCCTCCCATGCACTCCTGCCCCCCTCCCCCAGCTATCTCCCTGTGCAAAGGCTGACCCTTCTGTACTCTCACAATTGATCGTTTCAAAGAATATATATACCTGATGTAAATGTTCACCCTATATTCCTGTCTATTGTTTGGCTGGAAGCCATAGTAGTGAGTTCAGTTCCAGACCTACCAGAAGGGTAACTAGGTGCTATAGTCTCAGGGGTCTCACCAGGCTCTATTAGACCAGCAAACCTGATCTTTCTATAAATATATATCTATATCTATCTATCTCTCTCTCTCTCTTCAATTGAAATGAAAATAGAAATTCAAAACTTCCTTGAATCAAACGAGAATGAAAACACAATGTACCAAAATCTATGGGACACAGCAAAAGCAGTAATCAGAGGCCAATGTACAGCAATACATGCACACATCAATAAAGAAGAAAGAGCCAAAATCAATACTTTAAACTAACATTTCCAACAATTAGAAAAAGACCAGCAAGAAAAGCCCACAGTCACCAGAAGAAAGGAAATAATCAAGATTCGAGCAGAAATCAATGAAACAGAAAATAGAAGGGCAATAGAAAAAATCAACAAGACCCAGAGGTTG
>NW_006941742.1:0-1227 GCF_000298275.1 Orycteropus afer afer | reverse complement strand
TGGGTTTATAATTCTTGGCTGGAATTTTTTTTTTTTTTTTTGTAAGATTTTTATATACATCATCCTATTGACTTCCTGCCAGCATAGTTTCTCCTGAGAAGTCAGAGCTTCATCTTATTGGTTGCTTTTTCTAGGTAACTTTTCATTTTTCCTGTGCTGCTTTCAGGATCCTTTCATTGTCTAATTTCTTTTCATCTTTTGGTGATTATGATGACAATATGTCTTGGTGATTTTCTTTTGGGGTCTGTCCTTTTTGGGGTTTGTTGAATTTGGATATATTTTTGTCTTTCATTATATTAGGAAAATTCTCTTCCAACAAATCTTCAACAATTTTCTCTGTGGTTTTATCAGTCTCTTCCTGTTCTGGAATTCTGATTACATGTAGGTTATTCCTCTTGATGGTATCCCACATGAATCTTAGGCTTTCTTCATTATGTTTTCATCTTTTGTCTGATTGACCCCTTAGCAAAGGAATATTGAGATATTTGTGTTCAGTTTCACTAATTACATTGATTCGATTCTACTCCTTTGACTGCTAAAAGTATGATCTATTTCTGAAATTCTAGTATTAATCTTCTGGATTTCTATTTGTTGTTTTTGTATCATTTCTGATTTTTTGTTTATTTTATCAGTTTGTCCTTGTATTGTTTTCCTAAATTGTTCTAGAGTTTTATCTTTGCTTTCCTTGATCTGTGTCTCAATCCATTGAAGGCATCTAAATATAAATCTTTTGAATTATGTATCAGGGAGTTCCAGTGCTGCTGCTTCTTCAGATTTTCTGGGTCTCTATCTTGGCCCCTTTTTCCTTACCACTTTATCGTGCTTCTTTTTGTGGACTGGGAAGCTCAGTTGTTTCTGAGATATTATGATGTCATTGTGTTTATATTTAATCAGTGATTAAATGTTGGTTTGATTCACCCAAGATTTTTTTTTCCTCTTTATTTTGTTTTGATATATCTGAGTGGGCAGAGTACCATGTACCTCTATTTGCTAGTTGGCCACACTTATGCATTCACTGCCTGTCTCTTGGTGGGTGTGATAGAAAATGAGAGTGGGTGCGCCTATCTCTGTTAGCTGTTTGTGAAATGCAGGTAAGGGTGAGTTGGGCTGGTATTGGATGCCATCTGTCATTGGTTATTTGGTGCAGAAGCAAGTGGTGGCCCTCCATCAGTGGGTGGGGCAGAAGGTATGGCTGGGTCAAATGGGCACAGTTGCTGTCTCTCACTC
>NW_006941741.1:0-1281 GCF_000298275.1 Orycteropus afer afer | reverse complement strand
CTTTCCAGAACAAAATTCAACACTCTTTAGAGAATGATCATACAATTCAGAGCCCCTACAACTCTAGTCTACCCATAAGATCTAATGTAAAATAAAAATCTCTAGATATATAAATAGTGGAAGAAAAATTGACTGATAATCAAGATATGAAAATATAAATAGAAGTAGATTCAGAGCTAGTGCTTAAGGACATCAAAATAATTATGGTTAATATGTTAAAGGAAATGAAGGGAACATATAGAAAATTGTTTAGAAAGGTGGAGAATTTCAAGAGAGATTTAGAGTCTAATTTTTAAAAAAATTAAATGGAGATCATTCACTGCCATCAAGTCAATTTCAACTCATAGTGACCCCTGTATGGTTTCTAATTTTGTAAATCTCTGTGGAAGTAGAATGCCTCATCTTCCTCTCATGGAATGCCTTGGGGGTTTGATCCATCAACCTTCTGGTCACCAGCCAAATGCCTTACCCACTGCACCACCAGAGCTCTTTAAATGGAGATTGTTGTTGTTACGTGCCATCAAGTCAGCCCCGATACATAGCAACCCCTCCTTGGGTTGCCAAGGCAGTATCGCTATGGAAGCAGATTGCCCAATCTTCCTTCCGAGCAGTGGCTGGTGGGTTTGAACCGCCAGCTTTCTGGTTAACAGTGAAGTGCCTTAGGCACTATGCTACCAGAGCTCCTAAATGGAGATTAAGCACTGAAAAATACAAAATCTGAAACTAATTATTTGTTAGACACACAGCAAGAGATTGCATAAAATAGTAGATAGAATATATAAAGATTGTTATTGTTGTTAGGTGACGTTGAATTGGCTCTGACTCATAGCAAGGCTATTGTACAACAGAATGAAAAACTGCCTAGTCATGTGCCAGCCTCACAATCTTTTCCATACTTAAGCCCATCATTGCAGGTACTGTGTCAATCCATCTCATTGAGGGCCTTCCTCTTTTTCGTTGACTCTTCATTTTACCAAGCATGATATCCATCTCTAGGGAATGGTCCCTTCTGACAACATGGCCAAAGTAGGTGAGATGAAGTCTGGCCATTCTCACTTCCAAAGAGCTGCACTTCTTCCAGGACGGATTTATTCATTCTTCTGGCAGTCCATGGTATTTCAGTATTCTTCTCTAACATCACAACTCAAAAGCATCAACTCTTCTTTCATCTTCCTTATTCATTATCTAGTTTTCACATGCATATGAAGGACTGAGGGAGCTCTGGTAGCATAGTGGCTAAAAGCACTTGACTGCTAACCAGAAGGCTGGCAGTTCAAACCC
>NW_006941740.1:0-1282 GCF_000298275.1 Orycteropus afer afer | reverse complement strand
GAAGTAGATTGCCCAACCTTCCTTCCAAGGAGTGGCTGGTGGGTTTGAACCGCCAGCCTTCTGGTTAGCAGTCAAATGCCTTAGGCACTATGCCAGATGCCCACAGCAACTGAAAACATAGTCCTGACAACCAAAAACATCCAGATGTTGCCAAATATTCCTTGGGTGACAAAATCACCCTTAGTTAAGCACCACTTGGTTAGAGGCACATGTTAAATGACACCATGAAGATATAATCAGCCAACTCCTTAACGTGGGAAATTCCACAGGACAAATTATCTACTTTCTTCCAGAAATAAATGGCATGGAAAAAGAAGGGGAGAGGGCAAGCCTGTTTAAATCTAAAGGCACTTGAGGAACCCATCAAAAAGCATTACTAAAGATAAACACTTCAGAGTAATCAAAGATGAACTTATCAGGAAGATAACAATAATTCTAAATTTGTATACTCATAACAACATATCTTCAAAATACATTAAAACTGACAGAAAAGAAAGTGAAAATATGTCATCTTCATGAGAGGTTTCAATACACTCACAATAACTAATTGAACCAACAGACAAAAATATCAGTAAGGATATAGAAGATTTGAGCAGTGCAGCTAACAAACCTGACCCCTTTGATTTACTTAGAGCACTGACCCTGGGTGTACAACAGTTAAGCACTCAACTACTAGCTGAAAGGTTGGCAGTTTAATTCCACCCAGAGACTCCTCAGAGGACAGCCCTGGTGAACTGCTTCTGGAAGGTCATAGCTTTGAAAACTCTCAGGAGCAGGTCTACTCTGCACACATGGCATTGCCAGGAGTCAGATTCTCAAGGGCAATTCACAACAACAACAAACACCTAACTACAGCAGAGTGCACATTCTGTTCAAATGCACATGGAACATTGGTCAAAACTGACTACCACAACCCAAGTTCTGGTGGCTCAGACATCCTTCTGGCCAATGTGGACTGATTCAGGGGAGTGTACTGACCCAAGACGGGCAATGTGCCCCTTCCCTGGGCTTTTGAACTTGGAGCTGATGGCTGAGCTGTGATAAGTAACAGTTAGGTACTTTTTTTCCCTCCTTTTGCTCTGATAGCGTAGTGCCTAAGACATTTGACTGCTAACCAGAAGGCTGGCGGTTCAAACCCACCAGCCACTCCTCGGAAGGAAGGTTGGGCAATCTACTTCCATAGTGATATTGCCTCAGACGGGAGCTCTGGTAGCATAGTGGCTAAGGCACTTGACTGCTAACCAGAAGGCTGGCGGTTCAAATCCACCAGCCACTCCTCGGA
>NW_006941739.1:0-1226 GCF_000298275.1 Orycteropus afer afer | reverse complement strand
ATTGTTGGCCCATTGGGGAGGAGGAGGTAGTGGCTCTCATTCAGTAAGTGAAGTTGCAGGAGGTGTGGGTGTGGTTGTGTCTTATGGGGACTGTTGTTGTCTCCCACTCAATTAGACACAAATTACAATTGAATAACCTCCAAAAAACTAAAAGCACAGGGACAAAAAACATGCCATGGAATCACACAGGAACAGTATCCAAAGAAAGAAAAAAGAAGAAGAAAAAACAAGAAAACCCACAATATCTGGGGTAGGGCAGTAAGAGAAAAAAAAGTAGAGAAGGAGAATAATGAAGGAAAAAAATGGGAAAAATGTAAAAAGAGAAACAAGAAAAGGGGTTAACCATGAGAAAAAAAGGGAAAAAAAATCAAACCTAAATTAAAAAAAAAAAATTCAACCAGGAACAGGGAAATAAAAAAATGCTGAAAACTAGGACCTGGGAGGGGAAGATTAAGAATAATATTAAAAAGGACAAAAATATTAATAATAATAGTTGTTCTAAAACAGACAAATACAAGCAAACTAATCACCAGGAAAAAGAAAGCGAAAAAGAAAAAAATAAAAATAAAAAAAGAGAGAGAGAGAAAAAGAAAATCGATGGAAGACAGGGCAGGGCACCCAGGCTCCTTCTGAGCACACAGACTGTGATGGAGTTCCTGTGGGCCCAGAAGGTAGGTGGGATGGGGGATAGCCACACCTCCATTCACTAAGCGGGTGTGGGGTATAAGAGTAACAAGAGGAATGTAGTACCTTTTCAGTCTTGCAGGTCCGGAGGGTCCTTGAGTTTGCTGGAAAGCAGAACATGTTCTTAAGCCCCGGGAATCTGCAAGAGTGCTGTCTCTTTAAATATCCAAAATAATAAAGCTGCTTTTAGACCTTCGAAATGTCAGCGCCCTCCGAACCGGCAAAAGTCCAAAGCTCAGCCCGCCTTTTGCTTCACCATCTCTGTTTATTCCCCAGCCACCTGAGCAGTCCTTCGTGCAGTCCCTTGCTAGCAGGGCTTATTTTCAGGTTAATTCTTAAGTCCTACCAGCACTCGGAAATCTCCAAGCTGCCTGTGCTGTCATGATTGCTCAGGATCGCTGCCAGACCGCAGCTCCGTATGTCTACTTTTTTGGTATTTTCATGCAAATTCTTCTGCTACTTGGGGTTTAGTCCACTTCTATATCCTTCCCTTCAAGGCTCAGGGGTCCAGGATTATCTTCTGTGTCTGTGTTAATTGGTTT
>NW_006941738.1:0-1222 GCF_000298275.1 Orycteropus afer afer | reverse complement strand
AAAAAAAAAAAAATGCACTGCCACCAAGTTGGATCCAACATAGCAACCCCTCCTTGGGTTTCTGAGGTGGTAAATCTATGGAAGTAGATTTCCCAATCTTCCTTCCAAGGAGTGGCCAGTGGGTTTAAATCGACGCTGATTGTCAATGGATCACTTGCACTACTCAAGAGATGGAGAGTTGCAGACTAGATCAGAAAACATAACCCATCAATGTGTTGTCTGTAAGAACACACCTTAGAGACAAAGACAAAAACAGACTGAAAATCAACAGCTGGACAAAGATATATCAAGTAAATGGCAACCATAAAAGACCAAAAGTAGCAATATTAATTCTGATAAAGTTGACTTTAAGATAAAAACCACCATAAGAAAAAGGAAGGATATTATATAATGATTAAAGGATTATTTGAACAAGAGGACATGACAATAATAAATATCTATGCATCCAATGAAAGAGCCCCAACATATATAAACCTGACTCTAACAGAACTGGAAGACAAATAGGTGATTCCACAGTCATAGCAGGTGACTTTAACACAGCACTTTCAAACACAGATAGAACTCTTAGAAAGAAATTCAACAAAGACACAGAAGAACTGAACAATATAATCCATCAACTTGACCTTGTACACATCTACAGAGCACTTCACCCAACAATAGCACAATATACATTATTTTCCAGGATAGACCATATTTTAGGCCAAAAATCAAGCCTGAATAAATTTAATAAAACTATTGACATACTGCAAAGCATCTTCTCAGATCACAATGCTTCAATTAGAATGAACCATAGGAAGATGTACAGAAAAAGAGCAAACACATGGAAACTGAATAACACCCTCCTTGAAAATGACTGGGTAATAGAAGAAATGAAAAAATGAACTTAAAAAATTCCTTGAATCAAATGAGAATGAAAACACAACATACTAAATCTCTGGGACACAGCAAAAGCAGCAATCAAAAGCCAATTTATAGCAATAAATGCACACATCAAAAAAGAAGAAAGAACCAAAATCAACACTTTAACCCAACATCTCTAACAGTTAGAAAAAGAACAACAACAAAAAAAGGCTACAGTCACCAGAAGAAAAGAAATACTAAAGAATCATGCAGAAATCAATAAAACAGAAAATAGAAAGACAATTGAAAAAATCAACAAGACTAGAAGTTGGGTTTTTGAAAAGATTAATAAAATTGACAAGCCACAGGCAAATTTAACAAA
>NW_006941737.1:0-1282 GCF_000298275.1 Orycteropus afer afer | reverse complement strand
AGATTTGGAAGACAGCTACCTGGCCAACTGACTGGAAGAGATCCATATTTGTACCCATTCCAGAGAAAGGTGATCCCACAGAATGTAGAAATTATCGAGCAATATCATTAATATTGCACACAATTAAAATCTTACTGAAGATAATGCAAAAATGGTTGCAGCAGTATATTGACACAGAACTTCCAGAAATACAAGCTGGATTCAGAAGAGGATGTAGAATGGCGGATATCATTGCTGATGTCAGATGGATCTTAGCTTAAAGCAAAGAATACCAGAAAGATGTTTACTTCTCCTTTATTGACTATGCAAAAGCATTTGATTGTGTGGATCATAACAAATTATGGATAACATTGCGAAGAATGGGAATTCCAGAACATGTAATTGTACTCATGAGGAACCTGTACATAGACCAGGAGGCTGTCATTCAAACAGAAAAAGGGAAAACTGCATGGTTTAAAATCAAGAAGGGAGTGTGTTAGGGTTGTACCCTTTCACCATATTCAATCTGTATGCTGAGGAAATAATCCAAGAAGCTGGACTATATGAAGAGTAATATGGCATCAGGATTCGAGGAAGAATCATTAATAACCTGTGATATGCTGACAACACAACTTTGCTTGCTGAAAGTGAGGATGACTTGAAGTACTTACTGATGAAGATTGAAGACTACAGTCTGCAGTATGGATTACATCTCAATATAAAGAAAACAAAAATCCTCACAACTGGCCTATAAGCAGCATTACAATAAATGGAAAAAAGATTGAAATTGTCAAAGACTTCACATTGCTTGTTTCTACAACTGATGCCAATGGAAGCAGCAGTCAGGACATCAGACAATGTATGGCATTGGGCAAATTGGCTGCAAAGGCCCTCTTTTAAGTTCTGAAGAGTAAAGATGTCTCCTTGAGTACTAAGGTGCATCTGACACAAGTTATGGTATTTTCAATTACCTCATATGCATGTGAAAGCTGGACAATGTATAAGGAAGACTGAAGAAAAATTGATGCTTTTGAGCTGTGGTGTGGGCAAAGAATCCTGAAAGTACCGTGGACTACTAAAAGAACTAATAGATCTGTCCTGGAGGAAGTGCAGCCAGAATGCTCCTTGGAGCAACTTATCTTTGACAAAGGCACAAAACCCATTAAAGGGGGAAGAGACAGCCTCTTTTACCAGTGGTGCTGGCAAAACTGCATATTCACCTATAGAAAAATGAAACAAGACCCATACCTCTCCCCATACACAAAAACAAACTCAAGCTGGATCAAAGATTAAATATAAAACC
>NW_006941736.1:0-1283 GCF_000298275.1 Orycteropus afer afer | reverse complement strand
ATAACATTGAGAAGAATGGGAATTCCCGAGCACTTGATTGTACTCATGAGGAATCTGTACCTTGACCAGGAGGCTGTCGTTTGAACAGAACAAGGGGAACTACATGGTTTAAAATCAGGAAGGGAGTGTTTCAGGGTTGTATCTTTTCCCCATACTTATTCAATCTATATGCTGAGCAAATAATCCGAGAAGCTGGACTGTATGAAGAAAAATGTGGCATTAGGATTGGAGGAAGAATCATTAACAACCTGAGATACGCAGACTATACAACTTTGCTTGCTGAAAGTGAGGATGACGTGAAGCACTTACTGATGAAGGCTGAAGAATACAGTATGCAATATGGATTACGTCTCAATATAAAGAAAACAAAAATCCTCACAACTGGACCAATGAGCAGCATCACAATGTATGGAGAGAAGATTGAGATTGTCAAAGAATTCATGTTACTTGGTTCTACAATTGATGCCAATGGAAGCAGCAGTCAGGACATTAGACGACATGTAGCATTGGGAAAGTCAACCACGAAGGAAATGTTTCAAGTGTTGAGGAGCAAGGATGTCTCTTTGGGGACTAAGGTGTGCCTGACACAAGCCATGATATTTCCAATCGCCTCATATGCATGTAAGAGCTGGACAATGAAGAAGGAAGACCAAAGAAGAGTTGATGCTTTTGCATTGTGGTGCTGGCGAAGAATGTTGAAAGTACCATAGACTGCTAAAAGAACTAACAGATCTGTCATGGAGGAAGTGCACCCGAAATGCTCCTTGGAAGCAAGAATGGCCAGACTTAGTCTCACCTATTTTGGTTATGTTGTCAGAAGGGACCATTCCCTGGAAATGTCATGCTTGGTAGGGTGGAGGGTTGAAAGAGAGTGTAGGGTGGAGGGTTGAAAGAGAGTGAGGCCTTCAACGAGATGGATTGACATGGTGGCTGCGATGATGTGCTCAGGTACAACAGGGATCGTGGAGCTGGTGCTGGATCGGGCAGTGTTTCGTTCTGCTGTGCATGGTGTCGCTATGAGTCGGAAACGACTCGACGGCACCTAACAACAACAACAAAAGTATTCCATTTCACAGAGAAAAGTGTCACAGATAAAGTGAAGTGTCACATATGAGCATTATGTAGTAGAATAGCAGAGCTTATGATACATCTCACAACTTTCTACAGCCACACATGTCCCTGCGAGTAAAACTTCTCAAAGGGTCAAAAATGCAGTACACACATTTGTCAATAGAACAAAATATACATAACCTCTTTGTATTATCAAAAATAAAATTATATAT
>NW_006941735.1:0-1283 GCF_000298275.1 Orycteropus afer afer | reverse complement strand
CAATTGAAACCATTCCCCATGTCAACAGGAACCAAACAAGGATGCCCTCTATCACCACTTCTATTCAACATTGTATTGGAAGTCCTAGCCAGGGCAATAAGGCAAGAAATGGAAATCAAAGTCATCCAAATTGATAAGGAAGAAGTCAAACTATCCCTATTTGCTAATATGATCCTATACCTAGAAAGCCCAAAAGACTCAGTAAAAAATCTACTGGAACTAATTAAGAGATAGTGGCAGGATACAAGATCAACATCCACAAATCAGTTGGATTCCTCTACACCAGCAAAGAGATTGCTGAAAAGAAATAAGGAAACCAATACCATTTACAATAGCTACCAAAAAAAAAAAAAAGAAAAAGAAAAAAGAAAAATCTTGGGAGTAAATATTACCAGGGACACAAAAGACCTATACAAAGAAAATTATAAGAGATTATTTCAAGAAAGCATAAGAGATCTACATAAATGAAAGAATATACCATGCTTGTAAATAGGAAAATTGAACATTGTGAAAATGTCAGTTCTACCCAAAGCAATCTATACATTCAATGCAATCGCAATCCAGATCCCATCAACATTCTTTAAGGATATAACTTTATATGGAAAGGAAAGAGACCTCGGATAAGCACAGCACTATTGAAGACGAACAACAAAGTAGGAGATCTCACACTGCCGGATCTCAAAACCCACTATGCAGGCACAGTAGTCAAAACTGCCTAGTATAAGACACATAGACCAATGGAGTAGAATTGAGAACCCAGAAACAGATCCATTGACCTATGGTCAGCTGATCTTTGACAGAGGACCAAAATCCATCAAATGGGGAAAAAAATGTCTGTTCAATAAATGGTGCTGGCAAAACTAGGGGCAAATTTAGGGGACCTAATATATGGCATAAACAGACTATCAAGCATAACCCAAACTGCACAAAAAATCAGAAAAGAAATTAGATGAATCAGACCATCTAAAAATTAAATTTTTATGTGTTTCCAAAAATTTCTCCAAAAGAGAACCTACAGATTGGGAAAAAAATATCTGGAAACAACATATCTGACAAGGGACTTATCTCTGGAATTTATAGAAAACTCCAATACTTCAACAATAAAAAGACAAATAATCCAATTACAAAATGGGCAGAAGGCATGAATAGACACTTCACCAAAGAGTATATTCAGGTGGCCAACAAACATATGAAGAAATGCTCACAATCATTAGGCATTGTTGTTGTTGTTGTTATGTGTCGTCGAGTCGGCCCCGACTCATAGCGACCCCTCCTTGGGTTTC
>NW_006941734.1:0-1286 GCF_000298275.1 Orycteropus afer afer | reverse complement strand
GGCACTCCCATGTAAACTATGGCTATGTAAAGATAGTTGGTTCTGTAAAGATATAGTTCAACGAAAGACTCGTTCAAAGTGAGTCACTAAAAAAATTGGGTGTAGTTTTGATCAGTAGATTGGGAGGAAAAAAAACATCACACCAATCTCAAATTCTGCATTCAGACTCCTTTGTATGTCTCTAAATTCTCACTCCTCTTTAAAGAAGCTGAAAGAAGAGATAATAATGAGAATTGTTGAATGGAAAACCAATTTGCTCTGTAAATTTTCATCCAAGTCAGTGATAAAAAAAAATAATAATAAAAACGATACCAAAATGATGCATTATGTTGTTATTATTATGTGCCGTCGAGTCGGACCCGACTCATAGCGACCCCTCCTTAGGTTTCCACGGCAGTATCACTACAGAAGTAGATTGCCCCATCTTCCTTCCGAGGAGTGGCTGGTGGGTTTGAACCGCCAGCCTTCTGGTTAGCAGTCAAGTGCTTTAGGCACTATGCTACCACCTTGGAAACCCAAGGAGGGGTCACTATGAGTCGGGTCTGACTCAACAGCACATAACAACAACAACAAACAGTGAGAAAATAAATCTCTGTTTGTTAAAGCCACCCACTTGTGGTATTTCTGTTATAGCAAAACTAGATAACTAAAACCAGCAACAACTCAGATGTCCATCAACAGGCGAATGTATAAACAGATTGTAATAGATCCAATACAATCTAATACCATTAAGAAATGAAGAGGAATGAGTGGGTCCTTGATGATCATGTGACTAGGTGGGTTGTGCTCCATGTTAAAGAAAGGTGTGTGAAATCCCTCAAGCCCTTCCATGGTTCCTATCCCTCCCAGAGGGAAAATCAAATTTCTCACAATGACCACAAAGATCAGATGCTGTTACCTGTATAGTCCCCCACACCTGGAATGCCTGGTTTCCTGTCATGCTTCCTCTCCCCTCATGGCTCTTGCTAGCACCTGGAAACCTAGATGCTTTACTTATTTGTCTTGCTTATTGTCCACCTCTTCTAACCAGAATTTCATATCTAAAGAGCAGGAATATTTTGTCTGTTTTATCCCATGAAGGACTCCTGCATCCAGAACAAACCCTGGCACATTGCAGGGCTCAGCAAAAGGTATGTTGACATTCAGACATTGAATGAAGATGTATAATAATTTAATATTTTTAATGGTACCAAAGGAGCTCTGGTAGCATAGTGGCTAAGACACTTGCCTGCTAACCAGATGGCTGGCGGTTCAAACCCACCAGCCACTCCTCGGAAGGAAGGTTG
>NW_006941733.1:0-1283 GCF_000298275.1 Orycteropus afer afer | reverse complement strand
AGTTGCTTTATGTTGTTGTTAAGTGCCACCTCATCGTTTCTGACTGATAATGACTCCATGTACAACATAACAAAATGCTACCCAGTCCTGACCCATCCTCGTAGTCATTTCTATGTTTGAGCCCATTGTTGCAGCCACTGTATTAATCTGTCTCATTGAGGGTCTTCTTTTTCTCTGACCCTCTACATTACCAAGCAAGATGCTCTTCTCCAGAGACTAGTCATTCCTCTTAACATGTCCAAAGTAAATGAAATGAAGTCTTGTTATCCTTGCTTCTAAGGAGCATTCTGTTTGTACTTCTTCCAAGACAGACTTGTTCATTTTGCTGGCAGTCCATGATATATTAAATATTGTTCGCCACTATCATAATTCAAAGGCATGAATTCTTCTTCAGTCTTCCTTATTCATTTTCCATTTTCAAATGTATATGAAGCAATTGAAAATACCATGGCTTGGGTCAGGGATACCTTAATCTTCAAAGTGATGTCTTTGCCTTTTAACCTGTTAAGAGATCATTTGCAGCAGATTCACCAAGGGCAATACATCATTTGTCATTCTTGACTGCTGCTTCCATGAGCATTGGTTGTGGATCCAAGTAAAATGAAATCCCTGACAACTTCAATCTTTTCTCTGTTATCATGATGTTGCTTATTGGTCCAGTTGTAAGGGTATTTGTCTTCTTTATGTTGATGTATGAACCATAGTAAAGGCTGTAGTCTTTGATCTTCATCAATAAGTGCTTCAAGTCCTCTTCATGTTCAGCAAGCAATATTGTGTCATCTGCATATCACAGGTTGTTAATGAGTTTTCTTTCACTCCTGATACTGGGTTCTTCTTCATATAGTCCAGCTTCTTGGATTACTTGCTCAGCATGCAGATGGAATAAGTATGGTAAAAGGATACAACAATGACCTATACCTTACCTGATGTAAACCATGCAGTATCTCCTTGTTTTGTTTGAATGAATGACTCTTGGTCTATGTATAGGTTCCACATGAACACATTTAAGTGTTCTGGAATTCCTACTCTTTGCAATGTTTTTCATAATTTGTTATGATACACATAATCAAATAAAATACAGTCTATAAAACACAGGTGAACATCTTTCTGCTATTTTCTGCTTTTCAGTCAAGATTCATCTGAAACCAACAATGATATCCCTCATTCCACATCCTATTCTATATTCAGCTTGAATTTCTGTCAGTTACTTCCCTGCAATCATTTTTTAGTTACCGTCAGTAATTTTACCTATGTATGATAGTGCCCCAGGGACAACTCAGGGA
>NW_006941732.1:0-1232 GCF_000298275.1 Orycteropus afer afer | reverse complement strand
GTGGTTCAAACCCACCAGCCACTCCTCGGAAGGAAGGTTGGGCAATCTACTTCCGTAGTGATACTGCCTCAGAAACCCAAGGAGGGGTCGCTATGAATCGGGTCCGACTGGACAGCACATAATAACAACAACATTGTGGTTTATAAACTCTTCATGATGTGTCCTTGGCTATCTCTCAATCCTAATTTCTTGCTATTCTTCCCCTTGAATTCTACATGTCAAGCACATGGGGGGGTGGGAAAAAAAACTATTGGCGTAGAGTCGACTGACTCATGGTGACCCTGTGTGTTTCAGAATAGACCTGTGCTCCACAGAGTTTTCAATGCATGATTTTCAAAAGTAGATCACCAGACCTTTTTTCTTCCTCCAGGTGGATTAGCACAGCCAACTTCAGTTAGTGGCCAAGCACATTAACCATTGGCACTACCCAGGGGCTCCTCAAATGCTGCTGTGCACCTGTCTGTGGACTTAACATTTTTTGTGCCTGTGTGGGGAGGGGAATGGTCCTCCTCTTCTGAGACAAGGTCAGAGCTTCGGAGTGTCCTTTAGTAGCACTTGTTGTTAGCTGCTGTTGAGTTGGTCTCCATGTGATCCTATGCACAATGGGCAGAAGTGTTGCCCAGTCCTGTGCAATCCCTATTAGTGGTTTCAGATTGGATCATTGGGATCAATAAGGTTGTCACTGGTTTATTTTTAGAAGTGGATCACCAGGCCTTTCTTCTTAGTCTGTCTTAATCTGGAAGCCCCATTGAAACGTGTTCAGCATCATAGCAACATGCAAGCCTCCACTGGCAGATGGGATGAAAAGCACTGTCCAGTCTCCCACATGGAAGGTGAGAATTTTACCATCAAACTACCCCTGTCCCCTGTTAGTAGAATTTACACATTAAAACGTCATTTTTATTTTCTATTTCTTTACCTTCATTTCCCAGAAGACCTTAAGCTTCTAAGGGCAAGGAGGGATGCTAGCTGATGGTTTTCTTTTCAGTGCTATCAAAGTGCCAAGTATGTCAACAGATGCTTTGAATGATTCACTGGTATCTGCTTTCAGCCCAGAGTTCTCTGTCTTGGAAAATAGAGCAAGTAACTAACCCATCAGTCAAGTTCTCATGGATGTGTTATTTGACTTCTACTTTCTCTTTTAAGCCACTCAGTAGAGAATCTTTCCCTTATTTTTGAATTAAAAAAAAAAAAAAAAAAAGTGCTCCCTCCAATTTTTCTCTTCAATCTTC
>NW_006941731.1:0-1283 GCF_000298275.1 Orycteropus afer afer | reverse complement strand
CATGTGAGAGCTGGACAATGAATAAGGAAGACCGAAGAAGAGTTGATGCTTTTGAGTTGTGGTGCTGGTGAAGAATGCTGAAAGTACCATGGACTGCTGAAAGAACTAACATATCTGTCCTGGAGGAAGTGCACCCAAAATGCTCCTTAGAAGTAAGAATGGTCAGACTTTGTCTCACCTACTTTGGTCATGTTGTAAGAAGGGACCATTCCCTGGAGAAGGATGTCATGCTTGGTAAGGTGAAGAGTTGACAAGAGGGGATGGTCTTCAATGAGATAGATTGACACAGTGGCTGCGATGATGGGCTCAAGTATAGCAGGGATCATGGTGCAGGATCGGGTGGTTTCATTTTGCTGTGCATGGGGTCACTATGAGTCGGAAATGACTGGAGGACACCTAACAACAACAACAACAGAAACAACCCAAATGCCCATCAGTGAATGAATGTAAACAAACAATGGTACATACACACATTTGAATACTATACAATATTAAAGAATAACAAAGAATCTGTGAAACACCTCGTAACATGGGTGAACCTGGAGGACATCATGTTGAGTGAAATAAATCAGTCAAAAAAGGACAAATACTGTGTAAGTCCTATATTGTAAAATGTCAAGGAAAGATTTATACACAGAAAGAAATATTCTCACCAGGAATGGTAGAGGAAGGGAGAGAAAATTGCTAACTAAGTAATAGACACATATTCATCTGGGTGAAAGGAAAGGCAATATACAATAAGAAGATGATCAGCATAATATCACTAAAGCAAAGGAGAGGTGCACAAGAGTTACAGAGAACAAGATTCAGCAATAAGAAAAAAACAAACTCACTGCCATTAAGTCTGTTCAGATTTATAACAACCCTCACTGGGTTTCCAAGGCCATAAATCTTTACTGAAATAGACTGTCTCAAGTTTCTTCAAATGGAGCAACTGGTGGGTTTGAACCATAGACCTTTTGGATAATAGCCAAATGCCTTAACCCCTACACTACCAGAGCTCCTATGGACAAAAAATGGAAATACTACTATATACACAGTCATGCAATATCAGTTGTTGTTGTTGTTGTTAAGTGCTGTCGAGTCGTTTCCGACTCATAGCGACCCCATGCACAGCAGAACAAAACACTGCCCTATTCCGCGCCAGCCCCATAATCCCTGCTATACTTGAGCTCATCATTGCAGCCGCCGTATCAATCCATCTCGTTGAAGGCCTCCCCCTCTTTCGTCGACCCTCCACCCTACCAAGCATGACATCCTTCTCCAGGGAATGGTCCCTTCTT
>NW_006941730.1:0-1283 GCF_000298275.1 Orycteropus afer afer | reverse complement strand
TTGTGAAAAACAAGTTGTTGGTCTTGCAAAATTCTATCATGCTATCTCCAGAGTTATTTTTATCACTAAGGCTATATTTTCCAACTATTGGTGATTCTTCCTTGTTTCCAACTTTTGCATTCCGATCACTGGTGATAATTAACATAGCTTGATTGCAAGTTCGGTCATTTTCAGACTGCAGAAGTTGGTAACCAAAAACCCCAAACCAAACTCTTCCATCGAGTCGGATCCAACTCATAGTGCCCGCTCCCTGGGTTTCTGAGGTGGTATCACTATGGAAGTAGATTCCCAATCTTCCTTCTGAGGAGTGGCTGGTGGGTTTAAACCACCAGCTTTCTGGTTAACAGTCAAATGTCTTAGGCACCATGCCACCAGAGCTCCTGCAGAAGTTGGTAATAATCTTTAATTTCCTCATCTTTGGCTTTGGTGATTGGTGCATAAATTTGAATAATAGTAGTATTAATTGGTCTTCCTCATAGGTGTATGGATATTATTCTATCACTGACAGTATTGTACTTCAGGATAGATCTTGATATATTCTTTGTGATGATGAATGCCACACCATTCCTCTTCAATTTGCCATTCCTGGCATAGTAGATTGTATGATCATCTGATTCCAAATGGCCAAAACCAGTCCATTTCAATTCACTAATGCCTAGGATATCAATCTTTATGTGTTCCATTTCACTTTTGACAACTTCCAATTTTCCTAGATTCATACTTTGTACATTCCATGTTCTGATTATTAATGAATATTTGCAGCTATTTCTTCTCATCTCTAGATGTGCCACATCGGCAAATGGAGGTCCCAAAAGTTTTACTCTATCCACATCATTAAGGTTGGCTCTACTCTGAGGAGGCAGTTCTTATCCAGTTGTATTTTGAGTGCTTTCCAACCAAGCTGAGGGGCTCATTTTCCAGCACTATATTGGACAATGTTACAGGGCTACTTATCAGGTTTTTCAGTAATATATCAGACAGCATTTCACTGCTATTTATAAGGTTTTCACTGGCCAATTCCTTGAGAAGTGAATGGCCTCTTCCTTCATCTGAGTCTGTCTTAGTCTAGAAGCTCTGCTGAAACCTGTCCACCACAGGTAATCCTTCTGGCATTTGAAACATTGGTAGCATAGCCTCCAGCCTCATAGCAACACTTAAACTACCCCAGTACAACAAACTGACAGACAAGTTTGTCTCTCTTGTTGTTTTTGTTGTTATATGCCCTCAAGTCATCTCCAACTCATAGTGACCCCTCCTTGGGTTTCTGAGGCAGTATCACTATG
>NW_006941729.1:0-1283 GCF_000298275.1 Orycteropus afer afer | reverse complement strand
TGCACAGTAGCACTCCATCATTAAATGGAAGTGGTATATCAAGGATCGGGCTCAAGCAGGACCTGAAGGCACAAGTGAGTTGCATGAGGAAGTGGCCCAAATGCCTATGGTCTCCACTCCAGTCACATTATCCCCTCTCCCAGTCTGCACATATGGCCTCATGGGGAGTTCCTTATGATCAGTTGACTGAGGAAGAGAAAACTCGTGCCTGGTTTACAGATGGTTCTGCATGATGTGCAGGCACGACTCAAAAGTGGACAGCAGAGGCACTGCAGCCCCTGTCTGGGATTTCCCTGAAGGACAGTGGTGAAGGGAAATCCTCCCAATGGGCATAACTTCTAGCCGTGCATATGGCTGTTCACTTTGCATGGAACAAGAAATGGCAGATGAACGACTGTATATGGATTCATGGGCTGTGGCTAATAGCTTGGCTGGATGGTCTGGGACTTGGAAGGAGCATGATTGGAAAATTGTTGACAAGGATGTATGGGGAACAGGTCTGTGGATAGATCTCTCGGACTGGGCCAAAGAAGTAAAGATATTTGTGTTTCATGTGAACACCCACAAAAAGGTGACCTCAGCAGAGAAGGACTTTAACAATCAGGTGGATAGGAATGACACATTCAGTGGAAACCAGCCATCCATTCCCCTAGCTACTTCTGTCATTGCTCAATGGGCTCATGAACAAAGTGGCCATGGTGGCAGGGATGGAGCTTATCCATGGGCTCAGCAACAGACTTCCACTTACCAAAGCTGATTTGGCTACTGCCACTGCTGAGCGCCCAATATGCCAGCAGCAGAGGACCAACACTGACTCTGCAACATGGAACCATTCCTTCGGGTGATCAGCCAGCAACCTGGTGGCAGGCTGATTACATCGGACCACTTCCATCACGGAAAGGACAGCGTCTTGTTCTGACTGGAATAGATACTTATTCTGGATATGGATTTGCCTTCCCTGCACACAATGCTTCTGCCAAAAATACCATTCGTGGATGTACAGAATGCTTTATCCACCATTATAATATCCCACACAGCATTACTTCATATCAATGGACTCATTTCACAGCAAATGAAGTGTGGCAATGGGTCTATAGTCATGGAATTCACTAGTCTTGACATGTTCCACATCATCAGAAGCAGCTGGCTTCATAAAACTATAGAATGGTCTACTGAAAACACAATTACGGTGCCAGCTAGGTGACAGGACTTTGAAGAGTTGGGGAAATGTTCTCCAGGAGGCTGTATATGCTGTAAACCAGCACCCAATATATGGTGCTGTT
>NW_006941728.1:0-1237 GCF_000298275.1 Orycteropus afer afer | reverse complement strand
TAATTATTGACAAGTATGAATTTATTGCTGTCATTTTGTTATATATTCTTTTGTGGTGTTGCTGATTTCTTTGTTCCATATAATTTTCTGTGCTGAGCTCATTTTATTTATGAATCATGTTATCATTTCCTCCATTGCTATTGTTTTAGTATTTGCTAAATATTTGTGCTTGTCCTCTTTTTTATTTTGATGTGAAAGTTTATCATTTATCTTTGATATTACCCTGTAATTTATAATTTTCCCAAGTTTAGAACATTGTTATATTTTGCAATTTTCTTGACTTCCTCACCATTTAGAAGTTCTATAACTACAATATTTTTTCCCTCTTCTTGGTTTGTGATTGTCTTCATTTGCCAATTAATGTCTGTGGTTCGCTGTTTACAATCTTGTAAGCTTATTTTGGTTTGGATACTTCCATAACTGGCTTGGTTTCTGGGTTATGTCATCATGTGTATTAATGGTCAGTTGTTGTTTGCTGCTGTTGATTCTCTGTCCAAAGGACTCCCCTTAGCATCTCTTGTAAGGTTGGTCTGGTATTAACAAATTCCTTTAATTTCTGCCTGTCTGGTAATGTCCTAATTTCACCATTATATTTGAGGGACAATTTTGCTGGCTATATAATTCTTGCCACCACTCGTCTGTCAGTTTGTTGTACTGTAGTGACTTGCATGTTATTATAAGACTAAAGTCTATTCCACTGGTATTTCAGACACTAGCAGAGTCGCCTCTTGTGGACAGGTTTCAGTGGAGTTTCCAGACTAAGACAGACTCGGAAAAAGAAAGGGCCCATCCACTTCTCAACAGATTGGCCAGTGAAAACCTTATGAATAGCAGTGAAACACTGTTGTTTCTTGGTTCAAAATTGTTTTCTTTCAGGGTTTTATACATACCATCTCATTGCTTTCTTCCCTGAATTGTTTCTTCCGAGAAGTCAGAGCTTAGTCTTACTGGTTGCCCTTTGTAGGTAACTTTTCATTTTTCCCATGCTGCTTTCAGGATTCTTTGTCTTTGGTTTTGGTGAGGTTGATGATGATACATCTTGGGATTTTCTTTTGGGGTATGTTCTGTTTGGGGTTCATGGGACTTCTTGAATGGATATTTTCTCATCTTTCATCATACCAGAGAAATTCTCTTCCAAGAAATCTTCAACAATTTTCTCTGTGGTTTTCTTTTTCTCTTCCTGTTCTAGAATTCTGATTACATGTGGATTATCCATCTTAATGGTATCCCACATGAA
>NW_006941727.1:0-1283 GCF_000298275.1 Orycteropus afer afer | reverse complement strand
ATTACAATGGCAAAATTAGGACATTTCCAGATGAACAAAAATTAAGGGAATTTGTAAAAAACAGACTAACCTTACAAGAAATGCTTTTGGACAGAAAACGAACAATGGTAGACAACAACCTGAGCTTAAGATACACAACCACATCACCCAGAAATCAACTCAAATATAGAAGCATCAAAAATAACATAAACCTACAAAACTGAAAATAGGGAACCAGAGTTATCAATTTGTAAACAATGACAATTACAAAACAAAAAGAAGGAATAAATGGTATAGTTATAGAACTTCCAAGTGGAGAGGAAGTCAAGATGATATCAAGATAGAAGAGATTGTGTGAAATTTGGGAAGATAATAATAAATTATAGGGTAACTTCAAAGAAAATAGGGAGCTCTGGTAGCTTAGTGCCTAAGGCATTTGACTGCTAACCAGAAGGTTGGCAGTTCAATCCCACTAGCCACTCCTCAGAAGGAAGGTTGGGTAATCTACTTTCTTAGTAATACCACCTCAGAAACCCAAGGAGGGGTCATTATGAGTCAGATCTGACTTGATGGAAGTGAGGATCCCCCCCCCCGCCAAAAAAAATAAGTTTTCTCATCAAAATATAAAAGAAGAAAATCACGTAAACTCAGTAAACAATAAAACAACAAAAGAAAGAAAACGCATAAACAAAATCAACTCAGAAAAGAAAAATATGTGAAAAAGAAACCATCAATAACCACACACACACACAAAATTCATATATACCGATAATTACACTGAATGTAAATGCATAAAATGCACCAGTTACAAGATAGAGAGTAATCGAATGAATAAGAAAACACAACCTATCAATATGCTGCCTACAAAAGACACATCTTAGAGTCAGAGACAAAATAACCTAAAAGAATCAAAGAATGGAAAAACGTAGCAAGCTAATGGCAACCAAAAAAAAGAGCAAGAGTGGCAATGTTTATTTCTGCAAAAATAGACATTAAGACAAAAAACAGCAGAACAGACAAGGACGGACATTATATATTGACTAAATCATCAATCCAACAGGAGTACATAACTGTAATATCTATGCACCCAATGAAAGAGCTACAAAATATATAACCTAAACTTTAATGAAATCAAAAAGAGAAACAGACAACTCAACAAAAATAGCTGTTGTTGTTGTTATGTGCTGTCAAGTCGGACCCGACTCATAGCCACCCCTCCTTGGGTTTCCGAGGCAGTATCACTACGGAAGTAGATTGCCCCATCTTCCTTCCAAGGAGTGGCTGATGGGTTCTGGCTAGCAGTC
>NW_006941726.1:0-1283 GCF_000298275.1 Orycteropus afer afer | reverse complement strand
GTTGCATTGTGGTAAACTGTGGTCAATGACATGAGACAAAGTATATGTGAACTGCTGTATGGAAAGTGAATTTGCTCTGTAAATCTTCACCCAAATAAAAGAAATTAATTAATTAATTAAAAAAAAAAAAGACTTCAGAATAAAACAGGTGAATATCTTCATGATCATGGGTTAGGCAGAGATTTCTCCAAGTAAACACAAAAGCACAAATCATAAATAAAACAAAATTGATAAACTGGACTTCCTCAAAAACTAAAACCTTCTGTTCATCAAAATACATTATTAAGAAAGTGAGCAAACAAGCTACAGACTTGTAAGACTTTTTAAATACACATATTTAACAAATGACTCATCTAGAATGTATACAAACTTATAAAAATCAATAACAAGACAAACAACTCATAAAATAGGCAAGTGATTTGAGCAAGCAATCACAAAATGGTTACCAAATTGGCCAATAAGCATATGAAAAGATTCAACACTATTGCTCATCAAGGAAATTAAATCAAAACTAAACTGAGATATCACTACACAACCAGCAAAAGGACCAAAATTAAAAAGACTATGAATCAAGTGTTGGCGAAAATATGGAGCACCCACGTCAGTCTCTTATCAGTTGTTAGTGGCAGTATAAACTGGTTCAGCCACTTTGGAAAACTATTTCTAAGTATATTTGTTGTTGTTGTTATGTGCCCTTGAGTCAGACCTGACTCATAGTGACTCCTCCTTGGGTTTCCGAGGTGGTATCACTATGGAAGTAGATTGCCCAACCTTCCTTCCAAGGAGTGACTGGTGGGTTTGAACCATCAGCCTTCTGGTTAGCAGTCAAGTGCCTTAGGCACTCTGCTACCAGAGCTCCTGGTTCTTAGTATATGGTAAGACTAAAAAGTCCCCAGGTGGTGTAAATGGTTACATGCTCAACTACTAATAGAAAGGTTAGCAGTTTGAACCCACATAGAGAGACCTCAGAAGACAGCCTGGTGATCTGCTGCCCCAAAGCCACAGCCTTGAGAATCTGATGGAGCACATTTCTACTCTGCACACATAGGGTTGTCATGAGTCAGAATCAACTTCATGACAACTAACAACAACAATTAACTTTGGAGGTTGGTGGTTTGAACCCACCCAGAAGTGACGTGGAAGATAGGCATGGCCATCTATTTCTTTTTTTTTTTTAAATTTTATTTTATTTATTGTGATTTGGGTGAAGATTTACAGAGCAAATTCACTTTTCATACAGCAGTTCACATATACTTTGTCTCATGTCATTGAAGACAGTTTAC
>NW_006941725.1:0-1220 GCF_000298275.1 Orycteropus afer afer | reverse complement strand
TGAAATGGACTGGTTTTGGCCATTTTGAATCAGAAAGCCATATGATCTATTCTGCTGGGAATGACAAATTGAAGAGGAATGGTGTGGCGTTTGTCACAAAGACTGTTTCTGGATCTGTCCTGAAGTAAATGTTGTCAGTGATAGGATAATATCCATATGCCTACAAGGAAGACCAGTTAACACTACTATTATTTAAATCTATGCATCAACCACCAAAACCAAAGATGAGGAAATTGAAGATTTCTACCAACCTCTGCAGTCTGAAATTGATCAAACATGTAATCAAGATGTGTTGATTATCACTGGTGACTGGAATGCAAGAGTTGGAAACAAGAGTTACTGGTAGTTGGAAAATATGGCCTTGGTGATAGAAATAATGCTGGAGATTGCATGGTAGAATTTTGCAAGACCGATGACTTATTCATTGTAAATACCTTTTTTCAACAACATAAGTAATGGCTATACACATGGACTTCACCAGATGTAATACACAGGAATCAGATTTACTATGTCTGTCGCAAGAAGCAATGGAGAAGTTCAATATCTTTGGCCATAACAAGGCCAGGATCTGATAGTGGAACAGAGCATCAACTGTTCATATGCAAATTCAAGTTGAAGACAATTTAAACAAGTCCACAAGAGCTACAATATGACCTCGATAATATCTCTCTTGAATTTGGAGATCATTTGAAGTATACATTTGATGCATTGAACACCAATGACTGAAAACCAGAAGAATCGTGGGATGGCATCAGGGACATCATCCATGAAGAAAGCAAGAGATCATTAAAAAGATAGTAAAGGAAGAAAAGACCAAAAGACTCTGAAACTTGCCCTTGAGTGGACAGTAGCTAAAACAAATGGAAGAAATGACAAGATAAAAGAGTTGAACAGGAGATTTCAAAGAGCAGCTAGAGCAGACAAAGCCAATTATTATAATGAAATGTGCAAAGACCTGGAGTTAGAAAACCAAAAGGGAAGAGCACACTCAGCATTTCTGAAGCTGAAAGAATGGAGGAAAAAAATTAAGACTCGAGTTGAAATATTGAAAGATTCTATGTGCAAAATATTGAATGATGTAGGAAACATCAAAAGAAGATGGAAGGAATACACAGTCACTGTACCAAAAAAAAGGAGTTCTGGTGGCATAGTGCCTAAGGCATTTGACTGCTAACCAGAAGGCTGGAGGTTCAAACCCACCAGCCATTCCTCAGAAGGAA
>NW_006941724.1:0-1283 GCF_000298275.1 Orycteropus afer afer | reverse complement strand
TATTTCTACTCTGATCTTTATTATTTCCTTGCTTCAAGATACTGTAGGATTCTTTGGTTGTTCTATATCTAGTTGTTGGAGTTGATGAGTTGAGTTGATTTTGTTTCTTTTCTCTTTTTTGATGTATGCATTTATTGTTATAAACTGTCCTCTGAGTACTGTGGGACCACCTCCCCGGGCCCACCCTCCTGAAGCACCAATGGACACTCTGCTTGGGTTTCAGTGGCACTGGATGTGCCTGTTTGCACCTAGTCAACCCAAGTTACTGATAAAATCAGGTGCTGAAGGAAGATCCTTGGGGTGATCACTGGTATGCTGGTGTGATAGTTCTTCTTCCTTAACCCAGGGAGGTCTTGGATGGCCATTCTTGCCTGCCAGTCAACATTCCCCCGGGGAAGTTTCCAATAGCCTTTCTTGGCTGCCTGTTGGTGCTCTGCAGTGTAGATATTCTGATATTGTTATTTTTCCCTGTCCTTTCCTCCTTTCTAATTCAACTCCTCTGAGTTTAGTGCGCTCTGACTCAGTGAGCTGTTCAGAGCACCAGAATCTAATTCAAACTGCTAGACCTATTTTTCAAGCACTAAGATGCTAGAGGGAAATAGCATGGTGATTACTGATGAGACTCCATTTTAAATCAACAAGAAGACTTTTAATAAAAATTTTATTCCCTGTGAACAAAACAAGTTGAAATTTAGATCTTGGAGTATTATTTTGAGTCTATATTTTATTATTAACATTTTTTTTTAAAGCACATCTAATGAGTGAGAAATGTTACTGGATGGGAAAATGGTTTGCTCCTGGCTACTAACCAAAAAAAAATGTCATTTTGAATTCACTCAGTAATACTACAGACGAAATTCCTGGTGATCAGCTTTTGTGAACATTATAGCAAAGAAAACCCTATGGAACAGTTCTGTTCTGTAACACATGTAACAACAATGTAAGGTGGCTATGAGTCTGAGTCTACTCTGTGGCAACTTACAACAACTGTTTCAGTCAGCTATATTTATAAAAATAGACAAAGTAATTTAGTATTTATTGTTCCAAGTGAATTTGGACAGATTTCAGGATCATTCATTATGTGTGTGTATGTGTATATGTTGGTGTTGTTGTTGTTGTTGTTGTTGTTATGTGCCGTCAAGTCAGACCCAGCCCATAGAAACCCCCCCCCTTAGGTTTCTGAGGTGGTATTATTACAGAAGTAGATTGCCCAACCTTCCTTCCAAGGAGTGGCTGGTGGGTTTGAACCACCAGCCTTCTGGTTAGCAGTCAAGTGCCTTAGG
>NW_006941723.1:0-1273 GCF_000298275.1 Orycteropus afer afer | reverse complement strand
GTACTTTCAGCATTCTTCACCAGCACCACAACTCAAAAGCATCAACTCTTCTTCGGTCTTCCTTATTCATTGTCCAGCTCTCACTACATATGAGGCAACTGAAAATATCATATATATTTATTTTGAGTTGTGGTGCTAGTGAAGAATACTGAAAGTACTGTGGACTACAAGAACTAACAAGTTTGTCCTAGAAGAAGTGCTGCTGGAATGCTCCTTGGAAGTGAGACTGGCCAGACTTTGTCTCGCCTTCTTTGGTCGTGTTGTGAGAAGGTGCCATTCCCTGGAGAAGGATATTATGTGTGATAAGGTAGAGGGTCAAAACAGGGGAAGGCCCTCAACAAGATGGATTGATACAGTGGCTACAAGGACGGGCTCAGGTATTAGCAAGGATTGCAGGGCTGGCACAGGCCCATGCAGTGTTTTTGTTCTGCTGTACATGGAGTCATTATGAGTTGGAGATGACTCGACAGCACCTAACAACAACAACAACAGAAACTGAAGGAATACTTGTTGAGATGTTTCAACAAATGGATGCAGCACTGGAGATGCTTACTCATTTATGTGGCTCCTTTTTGTGTTTGAACCATTAGTCTGTAGGTTATGGATTAAACTGTATCCTGTCAAAACATGTTGTCAACTTGGCTAGGCCATGACTCTCAGTTGTTGTTGTTGTTAGGTGCCATTGAGTCAATTGCAACTCATAGTGAACCTATATACAAGAGAATGAAACACTGCCTGGTCCTGTGCCATCTTCACAATTCTTGCCATGGGTGAGACCATTGCTGCAGCCACTGTGTCAATCCATCTCATTGAGGGTCTTCCCCTTTTTCTCTGACTCTCCACTTTACCAAGCATGATATCCTTCTCCAGGGACTGGTCCCTTCTGACAACATGACCAAAGTAGCTGAGACATTATTTGGGCATTGTTCCTTCTAAGGAGCATTCTCACTGTACTTCCTCCAGGACAGAACTGTTTTTTCCTCTACCAGTCCATGATATTTTCAGTATTCTTCGCCAACACCCCAATTCAAAGGCATGATTCTCATTATTATATAGAAATACTTCATTTTATGTCTTTGGATTTGATGAGTTTGATGATGATGTGTCTTGGTGATTTTCTTTTGGGGTCTATCCTGTTTGGGGTTCATTGGACTTCCTGGATGGATATAGCCTCATCTTTCATCATTTCAGGGAAGTTCTCCTCCAGCAAATCTTGGACAATTTTCTCAGTGGTTTTGTTTTTCTCTTCCTGTTCTGGAATTCCAATGACATG
>NW_006941722.1:0-1264 GCF_000298275.1 Orycteropus afer afer | reverse complement strand
ATGACCACTGCTGTACTCTCAACATTGGACATTCTCTTGTGTGTGTGTAGAGCTGGCCTGTGGCCCAGTGGGCCCTACATCTGCCCTCAAGGTGGCTGAAGCCTTAGTGTGCATAAAGGCCACTCTGTTGCTATTGCTTGCTTACCAGGTCCTCTGTTCTTCCATGGGCACACCCTCCCCACATCTCTCTCTCTCCCAGGCCTGGGCTTCAGTTCCATTTAGCCATCGTATATGTTCCCACTTGGTCATCTCTGCTGTGATCAAATCCACTAGGATTATAAAGTAGCTTTTCCCACTAGGATAATCTGTTTTTTAATAGACAGTGATGTAGTATGGTTAAGAGCATGATCCAAACTGCCTTTGTTTTACTCTTGGATGGATTAATTATAGCTGTGTGATCTTGGGCAAGTCTGTGCCTTGGTTTCCTTATGTAAAAAGGTGATACTGATACTACTAACACTGTTCTTGTAAGTTGTTATGAGATTTAAATGAATTAATATTTGTGAAGTATTAAGTTCCTAGCTTGTTATTGTTGTTATGTGCCGTTGAGTTAGACTCGACTCATAGCAAAACCCTCAGAAACCCTCCTTGGGTTTCTGAGGCAGTATCACTACGGAAGTAGATTGCCCCATCTTCCTTCCTAGGAGTAGTTGGTGGGTTTGAACCGTCAGCCTTCTGGTTAGCAGTCAAGTGCCTTAGACACTGCTACCAGAGCTCCTGGAAAACCAGATAGACATATGCAAAAGAACAAAGTTGGATCACTACCTCATATCACATACAAAAATTAACTCGGTTATAGATTAAAGACTCAAAATATGAGAGCTAAACTCATAAAGAAGACCAAAGAATTGAAGCCTTTGAACTCTGGTGTTGGTGAACAATATTAAATATACCATGGACTGCCAAAAAAAACAAACAAATCTGCCTTAGGTGAAGTACAGCTGGAATGATCCTTAGAAGCGAGGATGGTGTGACTTGGTCTCATGTACTTTGGGCATGTCATCAGGAAGGACCAGTCCCTAAAGAAAGACAGCATGCTTTGTCAAGTAAAGAGTCACTGGAAAAAGAAGAAGACCTTCAACAAGATAGTTTGACACAGTAGCTGCAACAGTGGCCTGAAACATAGCAAGGAATGTGAGGATGGTGCAGGACCAAGCAGTGTTTTGTTCTGTTGTACATAGGATCTCTGTGGGTCAGAAGGAGCTCTGGTAGTGTAGTGCCTAAGGCATTTGACTGCTAACCAGAAGGCTGGCAGTTCAAACCC
>NW_006941721.1:0-1269 GCF_000298275.1 Orycteropus afer afer | reverse complement strand
AAAAAAAAAAAAATGAGTTATTGAGCCATGAAAAGATATGGAGGAATCTAAAATACACATTGTAAAGTTGAAGAAGCCAGGCTGAAAAGGCTACATATTGTATGATTCCAAACTGTATCACATTCTGGAAAGGTCAAAACTATGTTGTTGTTATTAGGTGCCATTGAGTCGTTTCTGACTCATAGCAAATCCATGAATGAAACCCAGTCCTACACCATCCTTATAATTGCTGCTATGTTTGAGCTCATTGGTGCAGCTACTGTGGTAATCAACCTCAGTGAATTTTCCTCTTTTATACTGACCCACTACTTTATCAAGCATGATATCCTTCTCCAGGGATTGGTCCTTCCTGGTAACATTTCCAAAGTGCATGAGACAAGGTTTCACCATCCTTGATTCTAAAGAGCATTCCACCTGTAGTTCTCTCAAAACAGATTTATTCGTTCTTCTGACAGTCCAAGGTTTATTCAATATTCTTCATCCACATCATAATTTAAAGGCATAAGTTCTCTTCAGTCCTTTTTACTCCTTGTCCAGTTTTCACATGCATATGAGACAATTGAAAACACCATGGCTTGGGTCAGGTGCACGTTAGTCCTCAAAGTAACATCCTTGGTAATTTTTTGACTGCTGTTTCCATGTGTGTTGACTGTGGATTCAAGTAAAATGAAAATTTTTATCATTTTAATCTTTTCTGCATTTATTATGATGTTGCTTATTGGTCCAGCTGAGAGGAATTTTGTTTTCTTTATGTTTAAATGTAATGCATACTGCAGGCTGTAACCTTTCATCTTCATTGTAAGTGTTTCAAGTCCTCTTTGCTTTCAGCAAGCAACATTATATTATCTGCATATCACAGTGTATCTTCAATCTTGATGGAATATTCTTCTCCATTTGGACATGCTTCTCAGATTATTTGCTCAGCATATAATGAAATTAGTGGTTGTCAAAGATTCAGGAGGAGAGAGTAGGGATGAATATATAGAGAGTATGGCATTTTTAGGGCTGTGTATCTCTTCTATTTGACACTGTACTGGTAGACACACAGCACTATACATTTGCCAAAATCCATATGACTGCACAACACAAAGAGTAAACCCTAGTATAAATTATGGAATTTAATTAAAAATAATGTATCAATATTCATTCAATTGTAACAAATATGTAACACTTATGCAACAAGATGGGGCGATCTACTTTCCTAGTGATAATGCCTCAGAAACCCAAGGAGGTGTTGCTATGAGTCGGGTCCAACTTGATGGCACATAA
>NW_006941720.1:0-1224 GCF_000298275.1 Orycteropus afer afer | reverse complement strand
TCTCTCTCTATATATATATATATATATATATATATAAGCTTTACTGGTTTTGTTTCTCTAGAGAATGCAGTCTAACACACTGGAGACCCAGGATTAAATTTTATAGGACAAAGACTTATTCCTTACCTTTTTCAACAACAGAAATGACAATTATACATGTCAACCTAGCCAGAGGGAATACACATCAATCAAATGGACTACATCTGTGGTAAAACACAATGGAAAAGCTCAATATCATCAGTCAGAAAAAACGTAGGAGCTGACTGTGGAACAGACCAGCAGTTGCTCACATTCAGGGTCAGGTTGAAACTAAGATACTTGAAACAAGTTTACAAGAACAAATATATGATCTTGATTGCATCTCATCTGAATTTATAGAACATCTGAAGAATAGATTTGATTAATTAAAAAACAATGACCAAAGACCAGCTAAGTTATGGGGTGACATCAAAAACATGATGAAAGTAAAAGGTCATTAAAAAGACAGGAAAGGAGGAAAAGACCAAAACTGATGTCAGAAGAGACACTGAAACTTGCTCTTGACTGGAGAGTAGCTAAACTGAATGGAACAAATGACAAAATAAAAGAGCCAAAGAGAAGATTTCAAAGGGTGACTCAAAAGGACAAAATAAAGTATTGCAATTAAATGTGAAAAGACTTGGGTTTAGAAAACCAAAAAGAAAGAACATCCTTGGCATTTTTGAAGCTTAATGAGCTGAAGAAAAATTCAAGCCTTAAGTTGCAATATTACAGGATTCTATGGCATATTAGGATTCTATGGCAAATTTAGGAGCTTTGGTGGTATAGTGCCTAAGGAATTTGACTGCTAACCAGAAGGCTGGTGGTTCAAACCCACTAGCCACTCCTTGAAAGGAAGATGTAATCTTCTGTAGTAATGCTGCCTCGGAAATCCAAGGAGGGATGGCTATGAGTTGGATCCAACTCGACGGCAGTGAGTTTTCTTTCTTTTTTAATGGCAGATTATTAACAATGCAGGAAACATCAAAAGATGGAAGGAATACACAGAGTCAATGTACTGAAAAGAATTGGTTGATGTTCAGCTATTTCAGGAGGTGCCATATGATCAAGAATCAATTATATTGGAGGAAGAATCCAAGCTACACTGAAGCAATTGGCAAAAAAAAAAAAAAAAAAATCCTCCAGGTCATAAAAAAAAAAAAAAAAAACCCCCCACAAAGAAAAGTCCTGGCCCTGATGGCTTCA
>NW_006941719.1:0-1224 GCF_000298275.1 Orycteropus afer afer | reverse complement strand
TTTGTGCCTGTAATACGATGCCTTGAGCAGAAGCCACAAGAGAAAAAAAAAATATATATATAATCTTACAGAAGGTACCAAAAAAAAAAAAAAAAAAGAAATATATTAGAATGCTAGATGATGCTGGCTTAATTTAAATGCCAGGGTAACCAACTTTCTGTCTTGATTTTTTTTTTTTTCCTTGGTTCTTTTAACTCCTGATTGAATAAGATCTATAATTATAAGTAGAAAATAGAGGTAGTGTATTTTATATTAAACTAATAAAGAAAATACATTAACTGTAAAAAGCATAAATGTAGTACATTTTGCTAGTGACTCCTCCTATGTTCCCTAAACTGGTAGTTTGTTTACTTAGTATTTAAAAGTAAATATGGGAGGAATTAAAAATCTTTTGTAGTGCTTGTCCAGTGAATGCAGCATTTTTTAATTATGTGAAAAATTAAAGCATCAAATGGAATTTATATGTCATGATCTTGCATAGTTCTTCCTTACCAACTTTTTAAATTGGGTGGCTTTAACTTTTATCTTTGACATGATAGATCACTCACTGCTGTCAGATCGATTTGACTCCTAGCGACCCCTCCTTGGATTTCTCAGGCAGTATCTCTACTCAAGTAGATTGCCCAGTCTTCCTTCCAAGGAGTGGCTGGTGGGTTTGATCTGCCACCCTTCTTATTAGCAGTCAAATGCCTTAGGCACTATACCACCAGTGCTCCTGACATGATAGATAAGGATCATGAATTAGATTCTTACAATACAGCAGGAAAAATTGAAGATAGTATGTCAGGCAGCTGTGACTAAGACTAAGAAATACCAGTAATCTTTAAATTTTGGGAAGAAAGGATTATTGGTTGCATGTGGGATTATGGGTTTGGTGGGGCGTCTCAAGTCTGGTAATGAAGATTTCAATAGGATGTATAATATTTATAATTGTTATATGTGCGCACGAATAGGTATGGAAATATATATAGAGATTAACAAATTATAGTTTTGAGACAGAATTCCTTCTCCCTAGGGAAACTCCTTCTTACTGTTAGATCTCCAACTGTTTGGTTGAAACTAACCCACATATGTTGTTGTTGTTGTTGTTATGTGCCGTCGAGTCAGACCGACCCCTCCTTGGGTTTCCGAGGCAGTATCACTACGGAAGTAGATTGCCCCATCTTCCTTCCGAGGAGTGGCTGGTGGATTTGAACCGCCAGCCGTCTGGTTAGCAGGCAAGTG
>NW_006941718.1:0-1228 GCF_000298275.1 Orycteropus afer afer | reverse complement strand
TTTGCATCTATATTCATGAGGGATATTGGTCTGTAGTTTTCTTTTTGAAGGATGTCTTTGCCTGGTTTTGGTATCAAGGTTATGCTTGCTTCATAATATGAGTTTGAGAGGATTCCATCCTTATCAACGTTCTGGAGTAGCTTGAGTAGATTCATGTCAGTTATTCTCTGAATGTTTGGTAGAGTTCTCCAGTGAAACTGTCTGGGCCAGGACTTTTTTGTTGTTGGTAATTTTTTAAAGATCTGTTAAATTTCTTCTTTTGTTAAGGATCTGTTCAACCTTTCCACCTCTGTCTGTATTAGTTTAGGTAAATAGTGTGCTTCTAGAAATCTGTTCATTTCTTATAGATTTTCAAGCTTGTTGATGTACAGTTCTTCATAGTTTTCTGATACTATTTTATTTCAGTTGGTTCTGTTGTGATAGCACCCAATTAAATACAAGGAGTGTATCTAATGTTTAGCTTGTACACTTGTCTTTTGTTTTAAACAGTTGTTCTCAAGGAGGGTGTTCAGTTTGTATGTGTTTGGTCTTTCTCACTTGATCTTCCTATTTTTTATTTATAATTTTATAGCTTCATGATCTGAGAAGATGTTTTGGGCATTTCAATGAGCTTAGCTTTATTAAGGCTTCCTTTATGACCTAATATATGGTCTATCCTGGAGAATGTTCTATGTACACTGGAAAAGAATGTCTAATGTGCTGTTGTTGGGTGAAGTGTTCTGTAGATGTCAATAAGGTCAAGTGATCTATTGTATTTTTTAGTTCTTCTGTGTCTTTGTTGAGTTTCTTTGTAGTAGTTCTATTATTCATTGAAAGTAGTATATTAAAGTCTCCTATTAGGACTGTGGAGTCATTTATTTGTCTTTTCAATTCTTTTTAGTCTGATTTACATATTTTGGGTGTCTTTCATTGGATCCATAGATATTTATTTTGGTTATATCTTCTTGTTTGAGTGATTCTTTAATCATTATATAATGCCCTTCCTTGTCTCTTATGATGGTTTTTGTCTTAAAGTCAATTTGATTAGATATTAATATTTCTTCTCCTATTCTATTTTGGTTGCCATTTTACTTAATATATTGTTTTTCAACCTTTGATTTTTACTCTATTTTTGTTTTTCTCTCTAAATCTCTCTAAATTGTGTCTCTTGTAGATAGCATATTGATGGGTTATGTTTTCTTATCTGTTCTACAATACTCTGTCTCTTGAGTGGTGCATTTAATCCATT
>NW_006941717.1:0-1232 GCF_000298275.1 Orycteropus afer afer | reverse complement strand
CTTCAACTAGATGGATTGACACGGTGGCTGCGATGATGGGCTCAAGTATAGCAGGGATTGTGGGGCTGGCGCAGGATCAGGCAGTGTTTCGTTCTGCTGTGCATGGGGTCACTATGAGTCAGAAACGACTTGACGGCACTTAACAACAACAACAACAACAAAGGATCAATTGAAAAAGAGGACTTAACCATAATAAATATCTATGCTCCCAATGAAAAAGCCCAAAAATACATAAATCAGACTTTAACAGAATTGTAAAGACAAATAGGTGACTCCAGAGTAATAGTGTTGTTGTTGTTGTTATATGCTGCTGAGTCAGACCCAACTCATAGCAACCCCTCCTTGGGTTGAGGCAGTATCACTATGGAAGTAGATTGCCCCATCTTCCTTCCAAGGAGTAGCTGGTGGGTTTGAGCCACCAGCCTTCTGGTTAGCAGTCAAGTGCCTTGGGCACTATGCTACCAAAGCTCCTACAGTAATACACCACTTTCAATGAAAGATAAAACAATGAGAAAGAAACTCAACAAAGATACAGAAGAACGAAACAATCCAATCAATCAACTTGACCTTATCGACATCTACAGAGCACTTCACCCAACAATTGTTGTTGTTGTTGTTGTTATGTGCCGTCGAGTCGGCCCCGACTCATACAATAGCACAATATATATTCTTTTCCAGTGCACATGGAACATTCTCCAGGATATACCATATGTTAGGTTACAAAACAAGCCTTAAAAATTTTTAAATCATTGAAATACTACAAAACATCTTTTCAGATCACAGTGCTATAAAATTAGAAATCAATGAAAGGAAAATCAACAGAAAAGTGCAAACCCATCAGAACTGAATCTTACACTCCTTAAAAACTACTGAGTAATAATAATAATAATAAACCAAACTTACTGCAGTCAAGTTGGTTCCAACTCATAGCGACCCCTCCTTGGGGTCCAAGGCATCATCTTTACAGATACAGATTGCCCAGTCTTCCTTCTGAGGAGTGGCTCGTGAGTTTGAAACTCCAGGCTTCTGGTTAGCAGTCAAATGTCTTAGGCACTATGCCACCAGAGCTCTTTCCTAGGTAATAGAAGGGAAATAAAAGGAAATTAAAAAATTTATTGAATCAAGTGAGAATGAAAACACAACATACAAAAGTCTTTGGGACAGAGGGCAATATTTAGCAATAAATGCACACTTCAAAAAAGAAAGGCCAGAATGAACATCTTAACCCAAAA
>NW_006941716.1:0-1284 GCF_000298275.1 Orycteropus afer afer | reverse complement strand
AAGTGCTATAGAGGTTATCCCCACCACCATCCAGTCAATTCCAACTCATAGCAACCCCCATTGGGTTTTCAAGGCTGTAAATGTTTACCAGAGTAAATTGTCTTATCGTTCTCCCGTGGGAGCAGCTGATGGGTTTGAACCAGCAACCTTCTGGTTAGCAGCCAAATGCCTTACCAACTACACACCATCAGAGCTCCTTAGTATAGGGATCAGAAGCACCGGGATATCTGGACCCAGGCTACTTGAGTTCTCAGCTTCTTTGTGCCTCTGTTTTCTCTTCTGTAAAAACGGGGATGGTTCTCAGGATTATAGGTACTCGAGTACCTATAAATAGGTACCCACGTGTACAGAGCAAGGTGCACGTGTGTTGGTATGTGTTGTCAATTCTGACTCACAGTGATCCTATATGACAGAGTAGAACTGCCCCATAGGGTTCCCTAGACTGTGATCTTTATGGGGAACACCAGTGGTACAGTGGTTAAAGCTGTTAGCTGAAAGGTCACCAGTTCAAACCCACCTGCTGGAGATCTTTCTGTAAAGATTTATAGTCTTGGAAACCCTATAGGACAGTTCTACTCTGTCCTGTAGGGTTGCTATGAGTCAGAATCGACTTGATGGCAGTAGGTTTGGTTTTTTGGGGGAGTCCTTGTGGGAGCAGATCAGCAGGTGTTTTCTCCTGAGGAGAGGAGCACCTGGGGGGTCCTACTGCCGTCCTTTCACTTAGCAGCCAAGTGCTAACCACTGCACCCTCAGCCCGTCTTAAAAAACCAAACTCACTGCCATTGAGTAAATCTGACTCACAGAGACTCCTCCTTGGGTTTCTGAGGCAGTATCACTATGGAAATAGATTGCCCAACCTTCCTTCCATAGAGTGGCTGGTGGGTTTGAACTGCCAGCCTTCTGGTTAGCAGTCAAATATCCTCCTTAGGTGCACATAAAACAAATTAGCTAATATTCCTGTAACTAGCTTATTACTGGAGCCCCTAGGTGGTTAAGCACATGACTACGAGCTCAAAGGTTGGTAGTTCAAATCCGCCAAGAGGTGCGTGGGAAGACAGCCCTGTCAATCTTCTTCCAGAAAACCCTATGGGGGCAGTTCCACTCCATACACAGGGGGCTGCCATGAGTTGGAACTGACTAACAACAAACAACAATTGTTACTGAGGTCTAACTGTGAACAAGACTCTAATCTAGACCAGGGGATGCAGATGTGAGCAGCCCAGAAAGGTCCTGCCTCCCAGAGTGCATGGTGTTGTTGTTGTTAGGTGCTGTGGAGTTGGCTCC
>NW_006941715.1:0-1225 GCF_000298275.1 Orycteropus afer afer | reverse complement strand
AATATCCCATACTTGTGGATAGGAAGATTGAACATTGTGAAAATGTCAATTCTACCAAAGCAACCTATACATTCAATGCAATCCCAATCCAGATCCCATCAACATTTTTTAAGGATATGAAAAAGCCACTCATTTACTTTATTTGGAAAGGAAAGAGACCTTGGATAAGCAAAGCACTATTGAAGAAGAAGAACGAAGCATGTGAGGCCTCACACTCCCAGATCTCAAAACCTACTATACAGCTAAAGTATTGGTATAATGACAGACACATAGACCAATGGAATAAAATTGAGAACCCAGAAACATCCATCGACCTATGGTCAGCTGATCTTTGACAAAGGGCCAAAATCCATTAAATGGGGAAGAAAATGTTTGTTTAATAAATGGTGCTGGTAAAACTGGAGATTCATTTGCAGAAAAATGTAACAAGACCTGTACCTCACACCATACACAAAAAATAACTCCAGATGGATCAAAGACTTAAATGTGAAACCTAAACCTATAGAGTTCCTCAAGGAAAAACTAGGGGCAAATGTAGGTGCCCTAATATATGGTATAAATAGAGTATTAAGCATAACCCAAAATGTACAAACAGCAGAAGAGAAACTAGATGAATGGGACCTTCTAAAAATTTAATTTTTATGTGCTTCCAAAGATTTGCCCCAAAGAGTCAAAAGAGAACCAATAGATTGGGAAAAAATATTTGGCAATGACATATCTGATAAAGGACTTATCTCTAGAATTTATAGAAAACTCCAATACCTCAACAACAACAAAAATAATCCAATTAAAAAACAAACAGAAGATATGAACAGTTTGCCAGAGAGGATATTCAGGTGGCCAACAAACATATGAAGAAATGCTCACGATCATTAGCTATTAGAGAGATGTAAATCAAAACAACAATGAGATACAATCCTGCTTCAGCATTGGTAGCGAAGTTCAACAAGACAGAAAATAACAAATGCTGGTGAGGATGTAGAGAGACTGGGACTCGCATACACTGCTGGTGGGACTGTAAAATGGTACAACCACTGTGGAAAGCAGTATGGCGATTCCTTAAAAAGTTGGAAGTAGAAATACCATTTGATCCAGACATTCCATTACTAGGTATATATCCTAAAAAAATGAGCACCATGACAAGAACAGACATATGAACACTCATGTTCATCGCAGCACTATTTCCAATAGCCAAAAGATGGAAACAACCTAGGTGTCCATCAAC
>NW_006941714.1:0-1284 GCF_000298275.1 Orycteropus afer afer | reverse complement strand
AACAACAACAACAAGTCCTATCTGAGAAGGTCAATGTGATATCTACATTGCTCATTTACATTCAGCATTAAGAACCTTTCTTATTTCCTTCTATTCATGTCGTTCTTATGAACTGCTTAACAGGGGTGTTGCACTTTGCTGAGAAACAATTTTCATCATCAGATATGTAAAATGATGTTTTCCTGCGATTGTACACACTGGTAGAGTTGAGAACAGAATATAATCTAAAATATTTTGTAGAGAAGCATTTAGCTTGTTTGTGATGGTTTTGTCAGCTGTTCATGGGGTGAAAAGTCTTACTTTTCTAAGATGTGTCAGAATTATTTATAGTCCTCATCTGAAGCCATTATTAGAATTATGAAAGGAAAAGTAGTGATCACTTTGAGTGATACTCAACCTAATCAGATGGTTGATTTGTTTATTATCTTCAAGATTGGGTTATATTTTCAAAAGAATCTAAACTATATGAGTTTATACTACTGCTGTGACAAATCAAAATCAGGTAGTATATATATTGTATTAGTAAATTTAAAAATATATACTAATACAATCTATTAGGATTTTTTTCTCTTGACCAACCCTCTAATTAACAAATATTCATTAAGCATTATGTTGAGTATACAAAGAAGTATAAGACTTAGTTCCTGCTCTCAAGGAGCTAACATTCTCTTTGGGAAGATGTAATGCACATGGCAAAAGACCTATGAATCCAAGATATAAGTCATTACCAAAAGCAAAACAACAACAACAAAAATAGGCGTTTACTTTGCAAACTATAAATGTTTGTTCCAAGACAGAGAATAAAGTTAGCAACTAGCAATGCTAGGCTAAATTTTACTCCCTTGGCAAATCTGTAAGCTTGAAAGAAAGATAAAAGGCACCTAATTTGAGAATGAAAGCCATCTTTCTACGTTGAGCACAAATTTAAATTGTGAGACAGGTACCAAAAGTGGAAGAAAAACTAATTTCCCAGAGATGCTGTAAAATGACTAGATTTATCAGTAACTCTTGGAAAAGGGACCATGCTGGGATGATTGTTCACAGAATGTGACTAAGTATTCAAAATATCAATTAGACTAGGTTTCATTTGCCACAGGAAGCATCATTATTCTTTGGTTCCCATCTTGTATCCCATGATGGTTCATGTGCTATTGACCTGCTGGGACCAAAATCTTGAAGAGTTTAGTCAAGCTTCCTTTTTGCCGTTCACTTTGGGAGTCTCTAGAGCTCTGGTAGCATAGTGGCTAAGATACTTGCCTGCTAACCAGACGGCTGGCGGTTCAA
>NW_006941713.1:0-1235 GCF_000298275.1 Orycteropus afer afer | reverse complement strand
CACATACCCAAAGACAGCTACTCAGCTACTCCCAGTAGATTCCACCATGGAGTTGATTACCAGTCTCTTCATGGGGAATACTACATCCAGCTGCTCAACCACTCAACCAGGGCCAGCCAAGTTGACACGTAAACATAACCGCCACACATATTACACTTTTCTAATTTTCCTTTTGCCTTACTAATTGTGGTAGTTAAGATTATGTGTCAACTTGGCTGGGCCTGGTTGAGTGGTTGGGCAGCTGAATGTAGCTATTCCCCATGATAAGACTGGCAATCAACTCCATGGTGGAATCTTCTGTGAGCAGCTGAGTAACTGCTTTAGGGATGTGATCTGGTTCCAGTATATAAGAAGACACTTTGAGAAAGGTCTTGAGCTTTTGGCACATCTGGATCCTGCATTTGGCCCAGTCATCATCTCAGAGGCCTACCATGTTGTCTCTCAATCTTGAGACTATTTCTAGACTTGAACTATGGCCTTCCATGTTGCTTGAGAATATTGGGGCTATGCCATTTTGCTTGTCAACTTTGGTTTTTTCAGTCTCAGCAGCCACCAGCTGCTTGAGCTTGAGCTCCAGTAGGCCGGGAGCAAGAGACAGAGCTGACACCCAAGGTCGAGAGGCCATGACCCAGCCCCTAGAGCTGGCACTTTGAACTTGGACTCTAGCTTCCTAAACTGTAAAGGAGTAAATCCTTGTTTGTTAAAGCCACACATTGGTGGTGTATCTGTTATAGCAGTACTAGCAAACCAAAACATGCATACTTCTCTCTTTTCTTTTACATGGTCATCCCAATGCTTCCTCTAAATGATCCTATAAAGTTTTAAATGTTTCAGTGCCCCAGGCCTCAGGTTTAGATGTGTTCTTTTCCTATACAGACACTCCACGTGATGTAATCCAGCCTACATGCTTAAATGTGAGCCACAGCTATGGCTCTCAATTTACATTTCTAGCCAAGGCTTCACTCCTCCCAATGTGTATTTCCAACCTCTCCTTAAATTCCTAACAGCTACTGAAACTTCTCAAAGAATTGGCCAGGGAAAATCTTATGAATCGCAAAGAAACACTGTTTGGTACATTACCACGCACCTTTAGGAATAGTCCGTTTAGGCTAAAAGGCTCTCAAAATAGGACTGGGAAAGAATTGCAACATCTGAGTAAACCCAACCTTACTCACATGGAGGGAGCTCTGGTAGCATAGTGGCTAAGGCACTTGACTGCTAACCAGACGGCTGGC
>NW_006941712.1:0-1258 GCF_000298275.1 Orycteropus afer afer | reverse complement strand
TGATATTTTTCACAGTGAATGGAATTCATGCCCAGTTTCTCATGGTGCTAGAAATAAACTCTGCAAACAGCTTTAAAGAAGTGTCTAATGTGCCATTTTATTAATTGTTTTCTTGTCCACATTTAATTAAAAACAAAACTAGGGTATGTTTATCCAGTGGTATTCTAACAGCAAATTAAAACAATCTGAAAGAAACTTTATCTAGCAATAAACACAGTATTTTCCATATATACATGCTTGGATTTGGCATCAGGATGGAAACGAAACTAGAAGAACTGCTAGTTGGCATATCTGAGAGTTCAATTACCTTTGTAAACAATGATACTTCAGTAGATGCTTAAGAGTTCTTTAAGAATAAACCTATAATCTCATAATCAAATTAAAAAAAAATTTAAGCTGTGCTGTTTGTAAGCCACATATGAAAGATGGACAATTAATAAGGAAGACTGAAGAAGAGTTGATGTATTTGAATTGTAGTGTTGATGAAGAATATTGAAAATACAGTGGACTGCCAAAAGAATGAAGAAATCTGTCCTGGAAGAAATGTAGCCAGAACGCTCCTTGCAAGTGAGAATGGCCAGATTCCATATCACCTCCTTTGGTCATTTTGTCAGAAAGGACTATTACTTGGAGAAAGATATCATGTTTGGTAAAGTGGAGGGTCAGAAAAAAAGAAGACCACCCTCAATGAGACGGATTGACACAGTGGCTCCAACGATGGGCTCAAGCATACCAAGGACAGAGAAAATGGTACAGGACTGGACAGTGTTTTGCCTTCTGTTGTACATAGGTGTGTTGTGAGTCAGAGACAACTCAATGGCACCCAACAACATTTGTAACCCAACAAAATCCTTTCAATATATAATTGTGATTTTTCCCAGATGTTAGTTTTTTGTTGTTGCTGTTTGTTTTAAAATAATAATGAAGTGAATTGAGTCATGATTTCAGAACTAGGTAATTAATTTTATTAAGCAATATTTTCTGAATCTTCATTTGAATTTAAAATGGAGTCTATTATCTTAACAAAGAGGCAAAGTTAATTTTCTGCTGCCTGACATCAGGGCTTGATCTTTTAGGTAAGAATTATTATTCTATTAAAAAGAATTAGGATAACTAGTTTTTAATGTTGTGTGGCATTATTAAGTATTCCAGTTAGGTGGAATAGTAGATAAAGTTTTCAACAAGACTAATGAAACAATTATAGTCATTATTAACAGTGAGAAGCAATACATGAAAAATAAGCTGGTGTGAGAAATAG
>NW_006941711.1:0-1165 GCF_000298275.1 Orycteropus afer afer | reverse complement strand
CGGCACATAACAACAACAACAACAACAACAACAACTTGAACTCAAAGTTATAACAAGAACAAAATAAAAATAACAACTTCTAACTCACTGAATGTTAAACTCTGGATCTGCAATGTCCAATATAGTAGCCACTAGTCACCTGTGGCTGTTGAGCACTTGAAATGTAGCCAATATAACTGACCAATGGAATTGTACATCTTATTCAATTTTAATTTAAAAAGTGGAACAGTGCAAATATTTTTTCCATTAAGCATAACTTTATTGCTTTGATAGAGTGACATTTCAGTCTAAGATAATATTGTTGTGTTTGCAATGTGTGTGTTAGGCGCATGCTCACTTCAAGAATTACACATAAACACATCATTGATCTAGTCAAGGACAATGGACTGATTCAGTTCAAATGACATTTTTTTCCCCTATGTATTGATGTAACATTATAATATGTTTATTATGCAGACAGCACATGTGGCAGTGATAGCCATATAAATCATAACTGGTAACTAAAATGAAATATAATTCTTTTTCTAGCTAAAAAAAATATGAGTGGACAAATTCTTTTTTTTTTTTTTAATTGTGATTTGGGTGAAGATTTACAGAGCAAATTCACTTATACAGCCGTTCACATATACTTTGTCTCATGTCATTGACCACGGTTTACTACAATGCAACAGCTCCCCTCCCACATCCTCCCCATAGTTACCTCTGCCCACTGTCCATCCCTCCATACACTCCTGCCCCTGAGCTGTCTCCCTGTGCATAAGCAGCCCTTCCTTCTCCCATGATTGTTCTCTCCAGGGTGTGTGTCTACTTGAGGTAAATGTTTAACTCATATGCCTGTGTTTTGTTTGGCTGGAAACCACAGGTGTGGGTTCAATTCCAGACCTGAAGGGCAGCTAGGGGCCATAATCTCAGTGGTTCCACCAGGCTCTATTGGACCAGCAAACCTGGTCCCCCCCCCCTTTCTTTTTTCTCCAAATGATTTTGAGTTTTGCTCACATTGTTCTCCCTCTCTATCAAGGATCTTCTACATAGATCCCCTTCCAAGTGGATGACGGTGGTAGCCGGGCACCATCTAGTTCTTCTGGCCTCATAGTCATATAGGCTGCAGGTCGGATGTTGTATCAGTCACTAGGACTAATTGTTTCCATGAATTTTGGTTTTCTTC
>NW_006941710.1:0-1282 GCF_000298275.1 Orycteropus afer afer | reverse complement strand
CTACTTCTGTAGTGATACTGCCTCGGAAACCCAAGGAGGGGTCGCTATGAGTCGGGGCTGACTCGACGGCACATAACAACAACAACAACAACATAATTAATATTACCTCATTTGTGTGAAGCATTGGTAGTTTAGCAATTGAAATCTCACCCTCCATACAGGATATGTGGATTCATTTCCTGATTAATGCACCTCATTCACAGCCACCACTGGTCTGTCAGTGGAGGCTTGTGTGTTGCTATGATGCTGAACAGGTGTGGAGCTTCCAAACTAAGATGGACTAGGAATAAAGATCTAGTAATTTACTGCTGGGAATCAGCAATGAAAACCCTATTGATCACAATGGTCTAATACAAAACCAATTATGGGGATGGCACAAGACCAGGAAGCTATTTTGTTCCATTGTGCATGAAGTCAGCATGTGTCAGAGGCCAACTCAACAGCAGCTAACAACAACAACATGATTGATATGCTAAGACCTTCAGTGCAAAAAGTATACAACATGCATGAACATGTGAGTGACAGAAAGCAAGGAGAAGGAAACTATGAAAAATAGTCAAAAAGAAATGTTAGAAATCAAAAATTGTGTAACAAAAATGAAGAATGTCTTTGACTGGCTCATCAGTAGACTGGACATAGCCAAGAATAGAATTAGGGAACCTGAAGATATGTCAATAGAAGCTTCTCAAACTTAAATGCAAAGAGAAAAAAGAAATGTACAACTCAGAACAGAATATCTAAGAACTTGGGGACCCTTTAAAAGTTAAATATATATATATATAAACAAGAATACCAGAAGGAGAAAAGAGTACAGAAGAATAAATATGTGAAGTAATAATGATCAAGAACATTATAAAATTAATGGCAGACATTAAAGCACTGATAAAGGAAGCTCATAACACCAGCAGGATAAATACCAAAATGTCTACACCTAAGTATAACATATAAAAACTACAGAAAACCAAGCACAAGAATAAATGTTGAAAGAAGATGGGATGGAGAGGGGTAAAAATACATACAGGTACAGTAGTAAGAATTAAAACACACATCATCAAAAGCCATTAAAACAAGAAGATATTTAAATATTTAGAGTGTTGAAAGAAAACAAAGACCAATCTTGAATTCTACAGTTGACAAAATTATCTTTCCAATATGAAGGAAAAATAAAGTAATTCTCATACAATCAAAAACTGAGGAAATTAATCACCAGCAGCCCCTTCAAGCAAGAAATGTTGAAAGAAATGCTGTAAGGAGAAGAAAATGATACAGATTAGACACCAAG
>NW_006941709.1:0-1227 GCF_000298275.1 Orycteropus afer afer | reverse complement strand
GAAGAAAAAATTTAAGCCTCAAGTTGCAATTTTGAGAGATTTTATGGGCAAAATATTGAATAATGCAGGAAACATCAAGAGAAGATGGCAGGAATCACAGAGTCACTGTACCAAAAAGGACTGGTCAATGTTCATCCATTTCAGGAAGTGGCATATAATCTTGAACCAATGGTACTGAAGGAAGAAGTCAAAGCTGCAATGAAAGAATTGGTGAAGAACAAGGCTCCGGGAATTGATGGAATACCCATTGAGATATTTCAACAAAAGCATGCCCCATTGGAGGCACACATTCAGTTATGCCAAGATATTTGGAAGACAGCCACCTAGCCAACTGACTGGAAGAGATCCATATTTGTACCTATTCCAAAGAAAGGTGATTCCACAGAATGTGGAAACTATAGAACAACATCATTAATATCACATGCAAGTAAGATCTTACTGAAGGTATTTAAAAAAAAACTTTTGCAGCAGTATATTGACAGAGAACTTCCAGAGGTACAAGCTGGATTCACAAGAGGACGTGGAACAAGGGATATCATAGCTATTTTCAGATGGATCTTGGCTCAAGGCAAAGAATACCAGAAAGATGTTTATTTGTGTTTTATTGACTATATAAAGGCATTTGATTGTGTGGATCATGACAAATTATGGATAACATTAAGAAGAATGGAAATTCCAGGACACTTGATTGTACTTATGAGGAACTTGTACCTTGACCAGGAGGCTGTCACTAGAATGGAACAAGGGACATTACATGGTTTAGAATCAAGAAAGGAGTGCATCAGGGTTGTATCTTTTCCCCACACTTAATCAATCTATATGCTGAGGAAATAATCAGAGAAGCTGAATTATATGAAGAAAAATATGGCATCAGGATTGGAGGAAGAATCATTAACAACCTGAGATATGCAGACGATACAACTTTGCTTGCTGAAAGTGAGGATGACTTGAGGAACTTACTGATGAAGGTTGAAAAATACAGTATGCTGTGTGGATTACGTCTCAATAGAAAACCAAAATCCTCACAAATGGACCAATGAGCAGCATCACAATAAATGGAGAGAAGATTGAGTTTGTCAAAGAATTCACGTTGCTTGGTTCTACAATCAATGCCAATGGAAGCAGCAGTCAGGACATTAGAAGATATGTAGCATTGGAAAGGTCAACCACGAAGGAACTCTTTCAAGTGCTGAGGAGCAAGGATGTCTCCTTGAGGACTAAGGTGCA
>NW_006941708.1:0-1241 GCF_000298275.1 Orycteropus afer afer | reverse complement strand
CTTGTTTTTTTCTTCTTCTTTTCCCCGTTTTGGCTACTGTTCCTGTGTGATTCCATGGTCTGTTTTTTTGTTCATGTGCTTTTAGTTTTTTGATGATTATTCAATTGTAATTTGTGTCTAACTGAGTGGGAGACAACAGTCCCCATAAGACACAACTACACCCACACCTCATGCAACTTCACTTACTGAGAACCACTACCTACTTCTCCACCAATGGACCAATGATAAAAAATCACCAAGAAGAAACTGAATCACTCTTGGCTGCTGTTCACAAACAGTTAACAGAGATCTGAATACAACAATGCCATGATGCCTCAGAGACAGCAGACTATCACAGTCCACACAAAGAAGCAGGATAAAGTGATAAAAACAAGGGAGAAGGATAAAGACCCAGAACACATCCCTGAGGAAGAAGCAGCATTGGAAATCTCTGATAAGGAATGCAAAATAATTATCTTTAGGTATCTTCAAAGGATTAAGAAACAGACCAAAGAAAACACAGAAAAAAACCTTAGAAGAATTTTGGAAGAAAATACAAGAACAAAATGAGAAAATAAATGAAAAATTAGAAATGATTTTAAATCTACAGATAGAAATCCAGAAGATTAATACTAAATTGTAGAAATAGATAAGAAATTGGAAGGGCAAAGGAGTAGAATTGATGCAATGGAAGACAAAATTAATGAGATTGAAGACAAATACCTGAATACTTCTTTGGAAAGTGATCAATCGGAAAAAGAATCAAAACAAAATAAGAAAGCCTACGGTTCATGTGGGATACCATCAAAAGGAATATCATACATGTCACTGGAATTCCAGAACAGGAAGAGAAAAACAAAACCAATAAAAAAATTGTCCAAGATTGTTGGAGGAGAAGAATTTCCCTGATATTCTGAAAGATAAGGATATGTACATTCAGGAAGTCCAACGAACCCCAAACAGAATAGACTCCAAAAGAAAATCACCAAGACACATCATCATCAAACTCATCAAAACCAAAGACAAAGAGAGAATCCTGAAAGCAGCACTGGAAAAACAAAAAGTTACCTACAAAAGAAAGCCAATAAGAATAAGGTCTGATTTCTCAGCAGAAAGAGAAAAATTTTCAAGAATTATATTGTTGTTGTTGTTAAGTGCCGTAAAGTCGTTTCCAACTCATAGCGACCCCATGCACAGCAGAACGAAACACTGCCCGATCCCGCACCAGCCCCACAATCCCAGTTATACTTGAGCCCATCATC
>NW_006941707.1:0-1253 GCF_000298275.1 Orycteropus afer afer | reverse complement strand
TTGTATTTAGATCTCTGTTAACTGTTTGTGAAGAGCAGCCAAGGGTGGTTCAGGCTCTTCCTGGTGGTTTTTTATCATTGGCCCATTGGTGGAGAAAGAGGAAGTGGCTCTCGCTCAGTAAGTGAAGTCACAGGAGATGTGGATGTAGTTGTGTCTTATGAGGACTGTTGTTGTCTCCCACTCAGTTAGACACAAATTATAATTGAATGACCATCAAAAAACTAAAAGCCCATGGATGAAAAACACACCATGTAATCACAAAGGAACAGTAACCAAAAAAAGAGAAAAGGGAAAAAAAGACGAAAAAACAAGCAAACCTGCAATATTTGGGGATAGGGCACTAAGAAGAAAAAAAAAAAAAAAAAGTAGGGAAGGAGAATAATAAATGAAGAAAAAATAGGAAGAATGCAAAAAGAAAAGCAAGAAATGGGATTAGTCATGAAGAAAAAAAAAAGGGGGAAAAGAAAAAAAAAATTAAAATTGTGAGAGGCAGAATTTCAACCAGGCCCAGGGAAAAGAAAAAATGCTAAAAACTAGGACCTGGTAGGGAGAGATTAAGAATAATAATAAAAGGACAAAAGTATTAATAATATTAGTTGGTTTGAAACTAACAAATACAAGCAAAGTAATCACGGGGAAAAAGAAAGTGAAAAATAAAAAAAGTAAAAAGAAAGAAAAGAAAAAATTGGTGGAGGACTGGGTAGGGCACCCAGGCTCCGTCTGAGCACACAGACTGTGATGGAGTTCCTGTGGGCCCAGAAAGTATGTGGGAGTGGGGATGGCCACAGCTCTGTTCACCAAGTGGGTGTTGGGTGTAGTAACGAGAATAATGTCATACCTTTTCAGTCTTGCAGGTCCTGAGTGTCCTTGGGGTTGCTGGAAAGCAGAATGTGTTCTTTAGCCCCAGAAACCTGCAAGAGCACTGTCTCTTTAAATATCTAAAATAGTCAAGCTGCTTTTTAAACCTTCAAAATGGTGGCGTCCTCCAGACCAGCAAAAGTCCACAACTCGGCCCACCTTTCTCTTCACCTTCTCTGTTTGTTCCCCAGCCACCGTGCACAGTCCTCTGTGCAGTCTCTGGCTAGCAGGGTGATTTTTAAGTTAATTCTTAAGTCCTACCACCATTGGAATCTGCAAGAGCGCTGTCCCTTTAAATATCCAAAATAGTCAAGCCACTTTTTAAACCTACAAAATGGCAGCATCCTCCGGACCGGCAAAAGTCCACAGCTCAGCCCACCTTTCTCTTCACCTTC
>NW_006941706.1:0-1224 GCF_000298275.1 Orycteropus afer afer | reverse complement strand
CATAGCGACCCCTCCTTGGGTTTCCGAGGCAGTATCACTACGGAAGTAGGATTGCCCAACCTTCCTTCCGAGGAGTGGCTGGTGGGTTTGAACCGCCTGCCTTCTGGTTAGCAGTCAAGTGCTTTAGCCACTATGCTACCAGAGCTCCTTAGATTGACACTATATTTGACAAAAATCTGCTGTTATTCATAATATTTGTACTTACAAATGTCTTTGGAAGTAGATGGCCAGCTCCTTCTTCCTAGCCTCTCTTAGTTTGGAAGCTCTGCTGAAATCTATTTACCAGAGGTAACGCTGATGGTATTCAAAATGCTTGTAGCATGGTTTCTTATATTACAACAACATACAAACTACCATAGTACAACAAACACATAGATGAGTGCATGGGTGATTACAGGTGATTTAAATGAGAAAATTGTAAATAAAGAAGAAGGATCAGCATTTGGAAAATACTGCCTTGGAGATGAAAATGACACAGGAGATCCCATGATAGAGTTTTTCAAGACTAATTACCTATTCTTTGGAAATACCTTTTTTCAAACATAAGTAATAACTAAACGTGCACTCCTTGCTGAATGGAATACACAGGAATTGAATTGACTACCGTTGTGGAAAGAAAGTTGGAGAAGCTCAATATCATGAGTCAGAACAAGACCCAGGGCCAACTGTGAAGCTGAATAAAATCAAAACAGGTCTATAACAGTGAAAATATAACCTTGATCATATACCACCTGAATTTAGAGACCATCTGAAGAATATATTTGATGCATTGAACACCAGCAACTGAAAAACAGATGAATTGTGAGACACCACCAAGGATATCACATACGAAGAAATCAAAAGGTCATTTAATACACAGGAAAGAAAGAAAGGACCAAAATAGATGGCAGAAGAGATTCTGAAACTTACTTTTGAATGGTGAGTATCTAAAGTGAATGGAAGAAATGATGAAGTAAAAGAGCTAAAAAGAAGACTTCAAAGCCAGAATGAGAAGACAAAGTAACATGTTATAATGAAATGTGCAAAGACCTGAAGTTAGAAAACCAAAAGAGAATAATATGCTTCATAGTTCACAGGCTGAAAGAATTGAAGAAAACATTCAAGCATTGAGCTGCAATATTGAAGGATTCTATGGGAAAAATATTGCAAAATATTGAATAATATAAAAATATTTAAGGAAGACAGAAAGAACATGCAGTCATTGTACCAAAAGGAATTGTTGTT
>NW_006941705.1:0-1248 GCF_000298275.1 Orycteropus afer afer | reverse complement strand
TAGCAACCCCTAATGGTTTTCCAAGGTGGTAAATCTTTATGGAAGTAGATTGCCCAGTCTTGCTTCCATGGAATGGCTGGTGGGTTTGAATCACCAATCTTCTGGTTAGCAGCCAGATGCTTTAGGCACTGTGCTACCAGTGCTCCTTAAGAATAAGTAAAACCAGCCCTTAAAGTCAGGGAGAATAATTGCAATATTCTGACCTGGTATAGGTCTTGTATTCAAAATATATAAAGAACTCCTAAAAATCAATAATGAAATTACAAACAATCCACTATAAAGTGGTCAAAATCTTAAACAGACATTTTAAAAGGAAGATATATGAAGTTAATAAGCACATGAATTAGACAAAGCTCCTCATTTTTTTGTTGTTGTTATGTGCCATCAAGTCGGACCCACCTCGTAGCAACCCTTCCTTGGGTTTTTTGAGGCGGTATGACTATGGAAGTAGATTGCCCAACCTTCCCTCAGTCATCAAATAAATTAAAATTGAAACACAATGAAATGCAAGCAATTTTAATGAAAGAAGCCAGACACAAAATAATATATACTATATGCCCCCATTTATATGAAGTTTAAGAAAAGGAAAAACTAGTCTACAGTAATAGAAATCTTCTATAATTTTTTTAGAGTGTTGATTATAAAACAAAGCCAGATCCACTGCCATCAAGTCAATTGCAACTCCTAACAACTCTATAGCACAGAGTAGAACTGCTCTTCAGGGTTTCCAAGGCTATAAATGTTTATGGAAACAGACTGCCTCATCTTTCTCCCAGGGAGCATCTGATGAATTTGAACTGGTGACCTTTTGGTTAGCAGCACAAATGCTTTAACCGCTGTGCCACCAGAGCTCCTGAGAATGTTGTTTATAGGGATATACATTTGTGAAAATATATGTTAAAATGTAAAGAAGTCTCTTTGAGGACTAACGTGTGCCTGACTCAAGCCATCATATTTTCAATAGGCTCATATGCATGCAAAAGCTGGATGTGAATACAGAAGACTGAAGAAGAATTGATTCATTTGAATTATGATGCTGGTGAAGAATATTGACTATCCTTGGACTGCCAGAAGAATGAACAAATCTATATTAGAAGTGCAGTCTGATTGCTCAGTGGAGGCGAGGATGGCAAGGCTTTGTCTCACTTACTTTGGACAAAAACAACAAACAATGAAACTCTGCAAGATTATTTTCAGTATGCCTGAAATAATTAATAAGTAAATATTACATTAAACTTTCTATATTCT
>NW_006941704.1:0-1241 GCF_000298275.1 Orycteropus afer afer | reverse complement strand
CCAAGAGACTCAGTCAAAAATCTACTGGAACTAATTGAGAGATTTAGCATCGCGGTGGGAAACAAGATCAACATGCAACAATCAGTTGGATTCCTCTACACCAGCAAAGAGATTCCTGAAAAAGAAATAAGGAAATCAGTATCATTTACAATAGCTACCAAAAAAATAATAAAATATTTGGGAATAAATCTTACCAGGGACACAAAAGACCTGTACAAAAAAAATTTATAAAAGACTACTTCAAAAGAGAACTAGATGGTGCCCAGCTACCACTGTCAATAACTCGGAGGGGGATCTAGGTAGGAGATCCTAGAGGGAGAACAATGTGGAACAAAACTCAAAATCATTTGGAAAAAAAAAAAAAAAGGACCAGGTTTGCTGGTCTGATAGAGCCTGATGGAACCACTGAGACTACAGCCCCTAGCTGCCCATCAGGTCTGTAATTGAACCCACACCTCTGCCTTCCAAACAAAAGACAGGCATATGAGATGAACATTTACACTAGGTAGATACACTCTTTGGAGAGAACAATCATGGGAGAGTAGAAGGGTTGTGTATGGACAGGGACACAGCTCAGGAGGCAGGAGTACATGGAAGGAAGGACACAAGAGAAGAGATAACTATGGGGAGGAAGTGGGAGGTGAGCTGTTGGATTGTGGTAAATAGTAGTCAGTGTCATAAGACAAAGTGTATGTGAACTGCTGTATGGAAAGTGAATTTGTTCTGTAAACTTTTACCCAAATCACAATTTAAAAAAAAAAAAGACTATTTCCAGAAACCGTAAGAGATCTACATAAAGGGATGTCCATAAATATACTGGAAGCAGGCTACACCCCTAGGGAAACTCCCTTTCAACAGATTAGCTGCTCAAAACATATACATCCAGTCCCATCATGGGAATAACCCATATCACAGCTGCTTTAACCACACAGAATTGTGGTCCAGTCAAGTTGACACACAGCTCCAACTATCACACTACCCAAAGCAAACTATACATTCAATGCAATTCCAATACACATCCCATCAACGTTTTTTAAGGACATGGAAAAAACAATCACTAACTTCATATGTAAAGGAAAGAGACCTCGGATAAGGAAAGCACTACTGAAGAAGAACAAAGTAGGAGATCTCACACTCCCGGATCTTAAAGCCACAGTAGTCAAAACTGCCTGGTATTGGTTTAATGACAGACACATAGACCAATGGAATAGAATTGAGAACCCAGAAATAGATCCATCGAC
>NW_006941703.1:0-1250 GCF_000298275.1 Orycteropus afer afer | reverse complement strand
AATAAGAGAACTACATAAATGGAAGAACATCCCATGCTCGTGGAGAGGAAGATTGAATATTGTGAAAATGTCAATTCTACCCAAAGCAATCTATACATTCAATGCAATCCCAATCCAGATCCCATCAACATTCTTTAAGGATATGGAAAAACTAACCACTAATTTTACATGGAAAGGAAAGAGACTTCAGATAAGCAAAGCACTATTGAAGAGGAAGAACAAAATAGGAAGTCTCACACTGCCAGATCTCTGCAGTAGTCAAAACTGCTTGGTATTGCTACAATGACAGACACAGACCAGTGGAACAGAATTAAGAACCCAGAAATAGATCCGCCGACCTATGGTCAGCTGATTTTTGACAAAGGGTTGAAATCCATTAAATAGGAAAAGAGATAGTCTCTTTAACAAATAGTTCTGGCAAAACTGGATATCCATTTGCAGAAAAATGAAAAAGATCCATACTTCATACCATACATAAAAACTAACTCTAGATAGATCAATGACTTTAATATGAAACCTAAAACTATAAAGTTCCTCAAGGAAAAATAGGGGCAAATTTAGAGGCCCTAATTTATGGCAAGGACCTCTGGTAGCGTAGTGCCTAAGGCACTTGACTGCTAACCAGAAGGTTGATGGTTCAAACCCACCAGCCACTCCTTGGAAGGAAGTTTGGGCAATCTCCTTCAGTAGTGATCCTGCCTTGGAAACCCAAGGAGAGGTTGCTATGAGTCGGGTCTGACTCAATGGCACATAACAGCAACAACAGCAACAATTTATGCCATAAATAGACTGTCAAGCATAACCCAAAATGCACAAACAACAGAAGATAAACTCAATGAATGGGACTTTCTAAAAATTAAATTTTCAGGTGCTCCAAAAGACTTAAAAAGAGTAAAAAGAGAACCTACAGACTGGGAGAAACTATTTGGCAATGACACATCTGTCAAAGGACTTATCTCCAAAATTTATAGAAAACTCCAACACCTCAACAACAAAAAGACAAACAATCCAATTCAAAAGTGGGCAGAAGACACTTCACCAAAAAAGATATTCAGGCAGCCAACAAACACATGAAGAAATGTTCATGATTATTAGCCATTCCAAAAAACCCCACAAAAACCCAAACTCATTGCCATCGAGTCAGATCCCACTCGTAGTGACCCCTTCTTGGGTTTCCGAGGCAGTATCACTACAGAAGTAGATTGCCCAATCTTCTTTCCAAGGAGTGGCTGGTGGGCTGGAACCACCAG
>NW_006941702.1:0-1284 GCF_000298275.1 Orycteropus afer afer | reverse complement strand
AAAAAAAAAAAAAAAGAATTTCAAGGCCTGGATGAAATGGCTTGTGTAGCAGAATTATTGTCTTATATTGATATTCTAAGTTGTTCCTGATGTTGATGTAACTGTTGTTGTTTTGTGCTGTCGAGTCGGACCCAACTCATAGGTTTCTGAGGCAGTATCACTATGGAAGTAGATTGCCCCATCTTCCTTCTGAGGAGTGGCTGGTGGGTTTGAACCACCAGCCTTCTGGTTAGCAGTCAAGTGCCTTAGGCACTATGCTACCAGAGCTCCTAAAAATAAACAAATTTAAAACATTAACACTGGTTTGAACAGTTTTATATCACTCTTTATCTTGTGTACAAGGCAAGGTATAAATAAATAAATTTAACCAATAATGGGAGGATATTCTTTTTTAAGGGAGGCATAGTGGCACAGTGGTAAAGCACTGAGCTGTTAACCAAAAGGTTGGTTGTTTGCACCCACCAGTGGCTCTACAGGGGAAGGATGAGGCAATTTGGTTCTGTAAAAATTATAGCCTTGGAAGCCCTATGGGGCAGTTCTACTCTGTCCTACAGGTTTGTTATGAGTGAGAAATGACTTGACAGCAATGGGTTTTTGTATTCTTTTGTAACCACATGGAATGTATAAGACAAATAATATTGAAGAGTAAATTATGGTTAAGTTATTCAATTAGCAAAAGAGCACAAGTTCCTATACATGAAACAAAATTAGTTTTTATGACTAGTTAATATCAGATATGCCTTTCTTATCTGCCATAAAACAAAAAGCATATTTGGAAAAGATACCATATGTCTATCCTCTCACCAAATCCACATCTATCATTGATAAACTTTGCCATTTTTTTTTTTTTAAATTTTAGGAAAATACTTCAGTTTTCATTAAAAAATGAGATAGAGGTATGGAAGGTACTGGACTAGTAGGAACACTGATGGGTTTATATAGGTATTCTTTACTTGCAAGATAAAGGCAGGAAGAGGGGCTCAGGCAGGCACAGAACTCAGAAACTTGGCTTGGTGAGTTTTTAGAGGGGCAAACTTGAGGATTAGCCCAATCTTTGGTATTTGGACACTGCAACCCAGGTCAGCCTGAGAGAAAAGATGATCTAACACAGGAAATGACAGAGAATAGGGATATTTATTCTATTTACTAATATATATACAAAGGGTAAGGAGTTCTGGTAGCATAGTGCCTTAAGGCACTTGACTGCTCATCAGAAGGCTGGCGGTTCAAACCCACCAGCCACTCCTCGGAAGGAAGGTTGGGCAATCCTACTTCCGTAGTGAT
>NW_006941701.1:0-1285 GCF_000298275.1 Orycteropus afer afer | reverse complement strand
TATTAAACAAACATTCTCTTCCCCATTTAATAGATTTGGGGCCTTTGTCAAAGATCAGCTGACTATAGGTCAATGGATCTATATCTGGGTTCTCAGGGAATAAATCTTAACAGAAACACAAAAAACCTATATGAAGAAAGCTCCAAAACACTACTTCAAGAAACTGTAAGAGATCTACATAAATGGAAGAACATACCATGCTCATGGATAGGAAGATTGAACATTGTGCTAATGTCAGTACTACCCAAAGCAATCTATACATTCAATGCAATCCCACTCCAGATTCCTTCAACATTCTTTAAATACATGGAAAACCAATAATTAATTTTATATGGAAAGGAAAGAGATATGCAATGCATTATTGAAGAAGAAAGACAAAGTAGAAGGTATCACACTCCCACATCTCAAAACCTACTATAAAGCCACAGTAGTCAAAACAGCCTGGTCTTGGTACAATGACAGACACATAGACCAGTGGAACAAAATTGAGAACCCAAAAATAGATCCATCAATCTATAGTCAGCTGATCTTTGACAAAGGGCTGGAATTCATTAAATGGGGAAGAGATAGTTTTTTTTTTTTTTTTAACAAATGGTGCTGGCAAAACTGGATATCCATTTGCAGAAAAATGAAACAAGATCCATACCTCATACCATACATAAAAACTAACTTCAGATGAATTCAATTAGATTAGATGGGTTAGATAGATTTAAGTCCAAAGACTTAAATGTGAAACCTAAAACTACAAAGTTCCTCAAGGAAAAACTAGGGGCAAATTTAGGGGCTCTAATTATGGCATAAATAGACAAGCCTAACCCAAAATGCACAAACAGCAGAAGAGAAACTAGATGATTGGGACCTTCTGAAAATTAAATTCTTACGTGTGTCAAAGATTTATCCAAAGAGTGAAAAAAGAACCTACACAATGGGAAAAAAGTATTTGGCAATGACATATCTGACAAAGGACTACTTCTAAAATTTTTTGAAAACTCCAGTACCTCAACCTTAAAAAGACAAGCAATCAAATTTAAAAATGGGCACAAGACATGAATAGACACTTCACCAAAGAAGATAGTTAGGCAGCCAATGAACATATGAAGAAATGTTTGGGATCATTAGCCATTAGAGAGATGCAAATAAAAACAACAATGAGATACCATCTCACCCCACCATTAATAGCAAAGGGCAAAAAGACAGAAAATAACAAATGCTGGTGAGGATGTAGAGAGATTGGGACTCTCATACACTGCTGGTGGGACTGTAAAATGATACAACCACTGTGGAA
>NW_006941700.1:0-1285 GCF_000298275.1 Orycteropus afer afer | reverse complement strand
GGGCTGGTGCGGGATCGGGCAGTGTTTCGTTCTGCTGTGCATGGGGTCGCTATGAGTCGGAAACGACTCGACGGCACTTAACAACAACAACAACAACATCACTATGGAAGTAGATTGCCCAACCTTCCTTCCGAGGATTGGCTGGTGGGTTTGAAATGGCAACCTTCTGGAAAGCAGTCAAATAACTTAGATACAGTATGTTATCAAATCAATTATATTATCTCTCAGTCTATGAAAATTTAAAATCAATGTACTATGTAGTAAACTAAAGATGTTATTAGCTGTGATAGACAAAAACACATTGGACACATAATTAGAAACCTTTGGGTCTAAAAACAAGGATTTTCACTGACTTTCTATTTCACCTTTTAATTTATTTATTTTTTAATCATGCTGGTCAGAGACTCTTTCAATACCTTGCCTCCCCTTATCGAACTCAGCATGTGGTCCCCAACTAGTCTGAAATTTTCCCCTCCCCTCAAAAGGAAAATACTTGTATTTTTTTAAAGCTGAGAAATAGCTATTTCTTTTTTATTTCTTCTCTAAAGTCTATGAAATCTCTGAAATACTCAAACTAAAGACTGAGGTCGCTGAGTAATTTTTCCTGAACATGACAATATACAATTGGTAAGTGCAATTCTAAAATATTAAATTATGCTGATACTAAATTATACACAAAAAAAATTTTTTTTATAATATAAAAGTCATGATCGGTACAGGTCTATGGTAACTATTACTTGAAATAATTCTGAAAAGAAGAAAGAAATTTTTAATTTGTGGCATATTTTAAGTTCTTCAAAATACAGCCTTAAGTTAACTTAAAAATTTATTTTGAAGTGATTTATATTTTGTTAATTTTTTATGTTCTTTCATATCAGTGAGAAAATGTAATTATTTGCTTTCCAGAGGTAAAGCATAATGTTTTAAAAAACCATATACTTTCCTTAAGAATCTTTCAAAATAGAAGTTTAGCTGTTTATCTAAATCTACAAAATTATCAAGAAATTAAAATATCATATGCTCTGTGTGTTTTCTTTGTTCGCAGTAAGAGTGGTTACACTTTGATATCGATCTTTTAAAAAGCAATTGATTCTTAAAAATAATGAGTGGTATTATGAATAATTTTATGCCAATTAATATTACAACTTAGAATAAATAGACAAATTTCTTAAAATACAAAACTGACCCAAGAAATAGAAAATTAATAGTCTAATATCCATTAAATAAATTCATTTTATAATAATGAAAATTCTTACAAAGATAATACTAGAAGTGGCTTAAGTAC
>NW_006941699.1:0-1225 GCF_000298275.1 Orycteropus afer afer | reverse complement strand
AACAGCAACAAAGGAAATGATAACATGATGAACTTGGAGGACACTATGCTGAGTGAAATAAGTCAATCACAAAAGGACAAATATTGTATTAGTCTGTTATTGTAAAAGTCAAGGAAATGTTTATCTATGGAAGGAATTGTTCTTTGTTGGTTACCAGGGATGGGAAGGGAGGGGAGGGAACACTGTTAGATAGATAGAGATAAGTATTGATTTGGGTGAAGAGAAGGGCAATGTATCAAAGTGAGTGGTCATTATAGTGGCACTGAGGAAGAGAAAGACAGAGAGAGGTGCGTGGGAGGTACAGACAACAAAGATGATCCCTTTTGCACATATAGTACGGCGTTGTCAGTGAAGGCAAACATGGGGTATACTGGTAGATAGATGGGAGGACAGCCTGAACTAGTAGGTATCTCTATGAAGCAGGGAGTGTACCCAAGAACATGTATAGGGTTGGCAGACAATGGTCCTATAAGTTTATTTGTATGATCTGAATTCCCAGGTGTATGGTAGAGTTGACAAGGGGCAAGGTTGTAGTCACTGCTTGGTCACACCCAGCTACCAAGAAGGACCGAGTAGCTGAACCTGTGGGCTCGGGAACATAGTCACAGGGGACATCAAGCTCAATTGGCATAACATACTACACAAAATATTGTTCCACCTCCTACTCTGGCGAGTAGCGACTGGGATCTTAAAAGCTTGCAAGCTGCTATCTAGATGTAACGATGGGTCTCTCCTCGTCCAGGGCAAATAAAAATGAAGAAAACAAAAAAATCACGGAAACAATTAGTCCTAGTGACTGGTACACCATCCGATCTTCAGCCTATTTGACTATGAGACCAGAAGAACTAGATGGTGTCCGGCTACCACTGTCAACCACTTGGAAGGGGATCTATGAAGGAGATCCTGGACAGAGTGGGAGAACAATGTGGAACAAAACTTAAAATCATTTGGAGAGAAAAAAAAGGGGGTGGGGACCAGGTTTGCTGGTCTGATAGAGCCTGGTGGAACCACTGAGGCTATGGCTCCTAGCTGCCCTTCAGGTCTGGAAGTGAACCCCTGCCTGTGGCTTCCAGCCAACAACAGACAGGTATATGAGTTGAACATTTCCCTGAGGTAGATACATTCTTTAGAGAGAACAATCATGGGAGAAAGAAGGGCTGCTTATGCACAGGGAGACAGCTCAGGGGGCTGGAGTGCATGGAGAGATGGGCACAGGGAAGAGGTA
>NW_006941698.1:0-1229 GCF_000298275.1 Orycteropus afer afer | reverse complement strand
ACATACTCTCTTTGATGGAAATAATTCATTCACTATTCTAGCTCATAAATGAGAAAGTCTGTCATTTTGAAATTATTTTTCCCTAATTATACAATATATAACTTTAAGAATTATTGTCATTCTTCACATGAATTTACAATTAATATAGCAAAAAAAAAAAAGCAAACCAAACTCACTGCTGTTGAGTCGAATCTGACTTATGGTGACCCTTCCTTGGGTTTCCGAGGCAGTGTCTCTACGGAAATAGATTGCCCAGTCTTCCTTCTGAGGAGTGGCTGGTGGGTTTGAACCACCAGCCTTCTGGTTAGCAGTCAAGTGCTTTAGCCACTATGCTACCAGAGCTCCTCTATGGAGTTTAGAGAGCCTGTTTTCTTCCTTCCTCCCTCCCTCTCTCCCTTACCCCCTCCCTTCCTCCTTTTCTTCCTTCATTATCATTTTCAGTCTTCCATTCTGTAATTTAAAAACTTGATAGTACTCTTGTAAGTTTTTTTCTCTTAATATTTGGAAAGTTTCAAAAATGCCAACCCATTGCAGCTGTGCCAAGTGTAACCAGGAAAGGGCTTGAGGGTGCTTAGCCCCAATCTGGTGGGCAGTTTTCATGGTGGAGCAGCTTAGCTTTGGGAAAAAGGAGGGAGAAAGGCAGTAGGGTGGGGAGGGGGGAAACCTTGAGGATCAAGAATAAGGACCTAGAACCCAGTGGACTTAAGGTCAAAAAAAAAAACAAACCTCCCTTGATGTTTGTTGAACAAAGAAACCATCATAGAACTAGAATAATCAGGAGGCAAGGTGACTATTTAAATTACCCCTGTCACACCTAGAAAGGGAGCTTTGGTGGCGTAGTGTCTAAGGCACTTGACAGCTAACCAGAAGGTTGGGAGTTCAAACCCACCAGCCACTCCTCAGAAGAAAGATTGGGCAATCTACTTCCCTAGAGATACCACCTCAGAAACCCAAGGAGGGGTTGCTATGAGTCAGAGACAACTCCACAGCACATAACACCACCACCACCACCTAGAATGACTTTTATTTGTCATGACCTTGTGAGGATTTCTGTATTATATCAACATTGAAAGCAACTAAGCTGGCCATTCCTTTTCTTTTATCAGTATGAAATTGTAATTTATAAAGCATTTCGTCAACATTAAAAAATTTAATCATTATATCTGATCCTGAGTTTAAAACACAAACACACAATTGGAATCTGAGTACCATTATAATTTTTCTTTTTG
>NW_006941697.1:0-1256 GCF_000298275.1 Orycteropus afer afer | reverse complement strand
GTTATGCTTGATAGTCTATTTATGCCATATATTAGGGACCTTAAATTTGATCCTAAATTTTCCTTGAGGAACTGTATAGTTTTAGGTTTCACATTGAAGTCTTTGATCCATCTGGAGTTCATTTTTGTGTATGGTGTGAGGTACAGATCTTGTTTCATTTTTCTGCAAAAGGGTCTCCAGTTTTGCCAGCACCATTTATTAAACAAACATTCTTTTCTCCATTTAATGGATTTTGGACCTTTGTCAAAGATCAGCTGACTATAGGTTGATGGATGTATTTCTGGGTTCTCAATTCTATTCCATTTGTCTATGTATCTGTCATTAAACCAATATCAGGCAGTTTTGACTACTGTAGCTGTATTGTAGGTTTTGAGATCCTGCAGTGTGAGACCTCCTACTTTGTTCTTCTTCTTCAATAGTGCTTTGCTTATCCGAGGTCTCTTTCCTTTCCAAATAAAGTTAGTGACTATTTTTTCCATATCCCTAAAGAATGTTGATGAGATCTGGATTAGGATTGCATTGAATGTATAGACTGCTTTGGGTAGAATTAAATTTTCACAATGTTAAATCTTCCTATCCATGAACATGGGATATTCTTCCATTTATGTAGATCTCTTATGGTTTCTTGAAGTAGTTTTTTATAGTTTTCATTGTACAGGTCTTTTGTGTCCCTGGTAAGATGTATTCCCAAGTATTTTATTTTTTTCATAGCTATTATGCCACATAACAATAACAACAACACTGTAAATGATATTGATTTTCTTATTTCTTTTTCAGCAATCTCTTTGTTGGTGTAGAGGAATCCAACTGATTTTTGGATGTTGGTCTTATATCCTGCCATGATGCTAATCTCTCAATTAGTTCCAGTAGATTTTTGACTGAGTCTCTTGGGTTTTCTAGATATAGGATCCTATCATCAGCAAATAGGGATAGTTTGATGTCTTCCTTACCAATTTGGATGCCTTTGATTTTCCTTTCTTGCCTTATGGCCCTGGCTAGGACTTCCAGTGCAATGTTGAATAGAAGTGGTGATAGCGGGCATCCTTGTCTGGTTCCTGTTCTCAAGAGGAATGGTTTCAGTCTCTCTCCATTGAGAATAATGATGGCTGTTGGTTTTGCATAAATGCCCTTTATTTTGTTGAGGAATGTCCCTTCTCTTCCTATTTTGCTGAGAGCTTTGATCAGGAATAGGTTTTGGATTTTATCAAATGCCTTTTCTGCATCAATTGATATGATCATGTGGTTCTTCTCCTTAC
>NW_006941696.1:0-1286 GCF_000298275.1 Orycteropus afer afer | reverse complement strand
CATATACATGGTTGTATACTTGGAAAAATAGTAAAAAGAAGTTACTTTTTCGACTTGAGTGTGTACCACTCCCTCAACTATTTCTGCTCATTCTGGGGACACAGAACGCAGGACCTTTGTACCTTACTCCTTCTTTTCTTACCTTTCTGACTATAAAACTCTTTTTTCCCCCAGAATAACTCTACTAGTCAACATTACTGTACATTTAAGTGAAAGTATTGTGTTAATGGAGATTTCATATTTTTTTATCTTCTCCCCAACTGATGTAAAATGATACATCTTGTGGAATAAATTGTGGAATTGGTGAGAAGATATTTTGGGAGCAGGAACCTTGCCTCATGCCTCTGAAATCATACCCTACAGACGTTCATCTCCTTTATCTATGACTAAGCTTGACCTTTCTAAGGATTATTGGCTTGGCTTCTTTGCTCTCTACTCCTGGAGCTAGGATTGCCATCTCAGATGGAAAAAAAAACCCAAAAAAACCCGAAGGCTACAAATGACGTAGAAGTGAGTCATATGAAGACAGTGATAATGTACCTATTCCCAAATGATAATTATATTTAGGATAAACTATCTTTCATCAAATATAGGGTGTGAACAGAGTTGTTCTCATTGATTTTTCAAAACCATATTCTTCAACCTAGTTCAGAAGTTTTTTTTTATATAGGATAGATTTATGACAATATTATAAGAGAAATGGATGATCAGACAGATAAAACATTTAAACCTGATTTATTAAGGAGTAACTGGCTTTGTATTGAGAATTCTCTTATGCATATTTATGCATAGGGATCAACTTATGGGAAGTAATATTATTTCTTATTTTTTCCCTGGTTTTCATTTTATACTAAGTTTATCTTATATTTATAATCGCTTTACCAATAGTTTTTAAAATTCATTTAAAATGGATTTATTATAGTCTTTTGCTGTGTGACTATTGATTTAATAGCTTGTATAGGGCACAACACTACTGGCTGGAAATAATTGATGATGTTGAAATAGTGAACATATTATTAAAAGTGACAGATTTAGTCAGGCAGATTGAATAATGCAAGCATGAATGAGATGTGTGTATGTTATTATGAGATAATATCACTTTGAATAATTCAGTCCTGAGTCATCATCAGAGCTAAAAGAGAAATAAAATTATTTATAAGTCTTAAAATACTCCCAATTAGTCCATTTTTTCTCTTAAAGTAATACCACAATATATTAATTAAATAATTTCATTTATTATTTTTAATTTACTCATTAAGATTTTATTATTAATAACAAAGTCAGAA
>NW_006941695.1:0-1286 GCF_000298275.1 Orycteropus afer afer | reverse complement strand
CACCAAGTCGTTTTTCCAACTCATAGCAACCTCTCCTTGAGTTTTCAAGGCAGTATCACTACAGAAGTAGATTGCCCAATCTTCCTTCTGAGGAGCAGCTGGTGGGTTTGAACTACCAGCCGTCTGGTTAGCACTCAAATTCCTTAGGCACTATGCCACCATAGCTCCTTATCAATAGATTAACATCTCCTAAAAATAAGTGTTGTAAATCCTAACCTCTATACATGTCGGCAAGGAGCCCTGGTGGAGCAGTGGTTAAGTGCTCAACTGTTAACCGAAAGATCAGCAGTTCAAACCTGATGGCTGCTCCAGAGAAAAGCATTCAGCAGACTGTTTCCATAATGATTGACAGCCTTGGAAACAACCTTGGGGGCTGTTCTACTCTGCTCTATGTAGTTGTTGTTATGTGCCATCGAATCGTCCCCGACTCATAGCGACCCCTCCTTGGGTTTCTGAGGCAGTATGGCTACAGAAGTAGATTGCCCCATCTTCCTCCCAAGGAGTGGCTGGTGGGTTTGAACTGCCAACCTTTTGGTGCAGTATAGGCTTGCTGAAAAACAAAACAAAACAAAACAAAAAAACCTCACTGTCCCTAGTCGGATCTGGCTGGTTAGGGACCCCACCTTGGGTTTCCAAGGGGATATCACTACAGAAGTAGATTGCCCAACCTGGGTTGCTAGGAGCTAAAATTAACTTGAGGCAATGGGTTTGGTTGGTTTTCTACAGAAGGATGTGATCCTATCTGGGAAGATTCTCTTTGTTATGCTAGTGTGGACATGTCTGTGTTGGGTGTATCTTAGAGCTAATTACTTTTGAGATATAAAAGGATAGCTTAGGCACAGAGAAGGAAGCACAAATTGAGGGAAAGAGTCACACCCCATGAAGATAACTAAGGAAAGAAGGGACAGAAGCTGAAAAGATACAGGGATGTTCCGCCAGAGCTGATATAGAGAGAGCACCCAGGGCCCAGCCTCCTGAACCGTGAGAAGATAAATTTCCGTTTGTTGAAGACACCACTTGTGGCTTTTCTGTTACAACAGGACTAGAAAACTCAGACAGTGGGTCTGTGCATACCCAGGCTTCTTTGGATCTCACCACCTTGATCTGAGAAGCTGAAACATGTGCAAACGAAACAGGATATTCCAAAGGTTGCTGCCACAGCCCTGGAAGTGCCAGGTAACCTACGGGGCTGGAATTGTCCTCATTGATATTTAAGCCAGAATCAATACTAACTGCCAGGTGGTGCCAAACATAAGCAGGGGCCAGGATGGATGTTAAATTGGGCA
>NW_006941694.1:0-1239 GCF_000298275.1 Orycteropus afer afer | reverse complement strand
CCAGTCACTACTCACCAAAGTAGGAGGTGGAACAATGTTTTGTGTAGTATTTATGCCAATTGAGCTTGATGTCCCCTGCAACTATGGTTGCAAGACCACAGATTCAACTACTCACTCCCTCTGGATAGCTGGCTGTGACCAAGAAGTGACTATAAACTTGTCCCTTGTCAGCTCTACTATACAACTGGTAATTCTTACAAAACATACAAATACACTTGTAGAACCATTGTCTGCCAACCCTGTACATGGTCTTGGGTACACTCCCCACTGGATAGACATATTGAATAGTTAAGCCTGTCCACCCATCTATCCACCCATACACTCATGTTTGCCTTCACTGATAACGCAGTACTCTATATGCAAAAGGGTTCATCTTTGTTGTCTGTATCTCCCATGTACCTCTCTATGTCTTCTTCTTCCTCAGTGCTGATGTGATCACTCACATTTGCCCTTTTCTTCACCCAAATCTGTATTTATCTCTACCTATCTAACGGTGTTCCCTCCCTTACCCTCCCGCCCCTGGTAACCAACAAAGAAAATTTCCTTCCATAGATTAAACTTTTCCTTGATTTTACAATAACAGACTAATACAGTATTTGTACTTCTGTGATTGATTTATTTCACTCAGCATATTATCCTCCAAGTTCATCCACATAGTGCAGTGTTTTGCAGATTCTACATTATTCTTTAGGGTTGCATAATATTCCATCGTGTGTATGTACCAAAGTTTGGTTATCCATTCCTCAGTTGATGGACACCTAAGTTGTTTCCATCTTTTTGCTATTGTAAATAGTGCTGCAATGAACATGGGTGTGCATATGTCTGCTCTTACCATGGCTCTCACTTCTTTAGGACATATACCTAGTAATGGAATGTCTGGGTCAAATGGTATTTCTATTTCCAACTTTTTAAGGAATCACCATACTACTTTCCACAGGGGTTGTTCCATTTTAGAGTCCCACAAGCATTGTAAAAGAGTTCCAATCTCTCCACACTCTCACCAGCATTTGTTATTTTCTTTCTTATTGAACTTTGCTACTAGTGCTGGGGCAAGATGGCATCTCATTGATTTGCATCTCTCTAATAGGGAGCTCTGGTACCATAGTGGCTAAGACACTTGCGTGCTAACCAGACAGCTGGCGGTTCAAACCCACCATCCACTCCTTGGAAGGAAGGTTGGGCAATCCTACTTCCGTAGTGATACTGCCTCGGAAACCCAAGGAGGGGTCGCTATGAGTC
>NW_006941693.1:0-1252 GCF_000298275.1 Orycteropus afer afer | reverse complement strand
TGCCAGCACCATTTATTAAACAAACATTCTCTTCCCCATTTAATAGATTTCAGCCCTTTGTCAAAGATCACCTGACCATAGGTTGATGGATCTATTTCTGGGTTCTCAATGCTATTCCATTGGTCTATGTTTCTGTCATTATACTAACAGCAGGCAGTTTTGACTGTGGCTGTTAATAGGTTTTGAGATCTGGCAGTGTGAGACTTCCTACTTTGTTCTTCTTCTTCAATAGTGCTTTACTTATCCAAGGTCTCTTTCCTTTCCATATAAAGTTAGTGATTGGTTTTTCCATATCTCTAAAGAATGTTGATGAGATCTGGATTGGGATTGCATTGAATGTATAGATTGCTTTGGGTAGAACTGACATTTTCGCAGTGTTCAATCTTCCTATCCACGAGCGTGGGATGTGTTTCCATTTATGTAGATCTCTTATGGTTTCTTGAAGTAGTTTTTTTATAGTTTTCTTTGTACAAATCTTTTGTGTCCCTGTTAAGATTTATTCTAAAGTATTTTATTTTTTTGGCAGCTATTATAAATGGTATTGGTTTCCTTATTTCTTTTTCAGCAATCTCTTTGCTGGTGTAGAGGAATTCAACTGATTTTTGGATGTTGATCTTGCATCCTGCCATGATGCTAAATCTCTCAATTAGTTCCAGTAGATTTTTAACTGAGTCTCTTGGGTTTTCTAGGTATAGGATCATATCATCAGCAAATAAGGATAGTTTGACTTCTTCCTTACCAATTTGGATGCCTTTGATTTCCCTTTCTTGCCTTATGGCTCTGGCCAGGACTTCCAGTACAATGCTGAATAGAAGTAGTGATAGAGGGCATCCTTGTCTGGTTCTTGTTCACAAGAGGAATGGTTTCAGTCTCTCTCATTTGAAAATAATGTTGGCTGTTGGTTTTACATAGATGCCCTTTATTATGTTGAGGAATGTCCCTTCTGTTCCTATTTTGCTGAGAGCTTTGATCAGGATTGGGTGTTCGATTTTATCAAATGCCTTTTCTGCATCAATTGATATAATCATGTGGTACTTCTCCTTTGTTTCATTTATGTGGTGGATGATGTTGATCATTTTTCTAATGTTGAACCATCCTTGCATACCTAATATGAACCTCACTTGTTCATAATGAATGATTTTCTTGATATGTTGTTGGAGTCTATTGGCTAGAATTTTGTTGAAGCTTTTTGCATCTATATTCTTGAGGGATATTGGTCTGTAGTTTTCCTTTTGAGTGATGTCTTTGCCTG
>NW_006941692.1:0-1286 GCF_000298275.1 Orycteropus afer afer | reverse complement strand
TGACTTCACAGATTGTGAGAGTGTTTGAACTATGTCCAGTGGAGAAATAAGCCCAAAGTTTTTCTGTAAAAGTATCAGTGAATGTATAAATATGAGATCTATTATTCATATTATAAAATGAAACCTCTCCCAAGTCATAATCCAGAAAAATACCTATCTGCATGAGTTTTACTCTATCATTTGTACCACATGTATCAGTCCAGTGCTGAATTTGCCAGCATCCATCCTTTGCTGATGACGACACAGTTGCATTTGGGGGAAAGGAGTCTTTACACACACCTACAGCCCATTCACCTGTGCCTCTTACTTCAACCTGCCAGAAATGCCTGCCAACTGTAAATCCTTCAGAACTCAGTACAGCTGGATAACCAGTAAATCTCTTGGGATTGTAGGGTAAATTCATTTTCATCTTTCCATATTTCACACTTTTTCTGTCTTCTGATATGATGAGATTGGGGAAAGCCCTGTCAAGATCAAGTGTCAAATCTACCTTAAAAATGTTGATCATTTTCTGCAGGCCAAAGTGTTGTGGAGGGAGGCACCAATGCTCTTCCTTTAATTCATATGAAAACACTACTGGTGTTTTTAGGTTCTTGTATCTGTTGTGGATGCTGTCAATATCTGTCAGTAACTCCAGGTCAGCCTGCACACATTTCTCTGTTATTTCACTTAGAAGGTTTTTCAGAGTGGAAATATGATCTGAAAGTAAGATTTGGTTTTCAATCAGTTTTTCATTAATATCCTTCTCTTCCATAAGTAATTTCAAAAAAATGGCATCTTGCTCTTTACCCAGTAACCGTTTAAGTTGTTCGTATTCAAAGTTCAGTTCCCTTTTCTTATTTTCCACCTTCCTCCACAACTTAAATGACTTTGAAGCTTGCATTTCTGATCCCTTTTCAGCATCTTCAACTTGTTTCTTCAGAGTCTTAATGTAGCTTTTGAGCTTTTGCCTATGATTAGTTGCAGCTTCCTCGATGGTCATCAAGTGGTGATCTGAGTGGTGGGAGGAGATACTGCACTGGGAACACAGCAGCTCCAGGTCTTTTTCACAGAACAGGGATAGCACCTCATTGTGCTTACCACACAGTGGTTTCTCCTCCTTTTGGGTCCTCTTGCTCTTTGTGGTAGGAATTTGCTTTACAATATCAATCATGTGACATAGTTGAGTGTTCCTCCTGAAATTTCTGTCAAGGCAGGGGTGGAGGCATACAGGACAGGGGAAGACGTCCTGTAGATCTTCCCAGCACTGATGGATGCAAGGACGACAGAAGTTGTGGCCACAGTCA